>NW_025335761.1:61047881-61159455 GCF_004798865.1 Varanus komodoensis
GTTCGACCAGAGCCTCGACAGGAGCACCAGTCTTGTCAGCCGGAAACTCCCCCAGGGCCTTCAGGAATCCATCCGGATCCATCCGGCTCCGGGGGCGGGCCCATACAATCGGGTCTGCACTCTTATAGAGGGAGAGGCCGCTCTCGAGCACAAACCTCACCAGGAGGTGATCTGACCATGACAGGGGAGTCAAACATAAATTCCTTACCCTCAGACCACCCTCTTCCTGCCCTGTCGTGAATACCAGGTCCAGAGTGTGTCCACGTTCATGGGTCGGGCCGATGATGTGTAGAGACAGGCCCATGGCCGTCATAGAGGCCATGAAGTCCTGAGCCGCCCCGGTCAGTCCAGACTCGGCATGGAGATTGAAGTCCCCCAGGACCAACATCCTGGGGGTCCTCAACACCAGCTCTGAGACGGTCTCTGTCAGCTCAGATAGGGAGACTGCTGGGCAGAAAGGTGCACGGTACACCAATAGAATCCCCAATCTGTCTCGTTCGCCCAACACCAAGTAGAGGCACTCCAGCCCTGGTCTCGAAGGGACCGGAAGACCCGTGAGAGAGATGGAGGCTCTGTAAACCAACGTGACTCCCCCTCCCCTCCCTTCTGGGCGTGAACAGTGTTAAGCCAGATACCCGGGCGGGCACAATTGGGAGAGGGCAACATCCCCTCCCTCTCCTGCCCAGGTCTCCGTTATGCAAGCCAGGTCGGCCCCCTCATCCACAATCAAGTCATGGATGAGGGAAGATTTATTATTGACCGACCTGGCATTGAGCAGCAGTACTGTCAGACCCGAGGGGTGGTTGACAAGGCTACCTGGCGCCCTCTGGTTGGGGGCAGGATCAGAAGGAGGGACAGGTGTCAGCCATCTGTCCATCCTTCTTCTACGTGGACATGTTAAGCCCCTATTGTTGTAACGACCATTGCCCGTGACCACGCCAATAGCAGCCCCCGTGGGTTCACCAGGATATATAAACGTCGACATGGCCAGGAATGACTCAAAGCACTGATTAAAGCAGGGCAAAATTATAAAGTAGGTCGGAGGAGGAGAAAAAGAACGATAAAAAGAAAAAGAAAAAGAAAAAAAAGGGGGGGGGATCCTTCCCCTTCCCTAAGATTTAGCAGTAGGCAAGCCTATTTCAACAAGAGTCCTTGGTATAACTCACTGTAGTTGCTATGAGAATAAAATGATACCTGCTGGTATACATACAAAATGCCTCTGATATCCATGACAGCCATGGGGCTGTCTCAACATGTCACCGGCCCGACCCATGAACGTGGACACACTCTGGACCTGGTTTTCTCGACGGGGCAGGAAGAGGGTGGTCTGAGGGTAAGGAATTTATGTCTGACACCCCTGTCATGGTCAGATCACTTCCTGGTGAGGTTTGTGCTTGAGCGGCCTCTCCCTCTGTAAGGGTGCGGACCTGATTGTGTGGGTCCGCCCCTGGAGCCAGATGGGTCCGGATGGATTCCTGAAGGCCCTGGGGGGGTTTCCGGCTGACAAGACTGGTGCTCCTGTCGAGGCTCTGGTCGAACTGTGGAACGGGGAGATGACCAGGGCTGTTGACACGATCGCTCCCAAGCGTCCTCTCCCACCGGGCAGAGCCCACTCTTCCCCTTGGTATACACCTGAATTGCGGGCGATGAAGCAGGCTGGGAGACGGCTAGAGGGTAGGTGGAGGATATCACGGGATGAATCTGACCGAACACACTTGAGAGCCCACTGTCGGGCCTATGCTGTGGCGGTGAGGGCGGCGAAAAAGAAATTCTTTTCCGTTTCCATTGCCTCCTCAAAATGCCGTCCGGCGGAGCTTTTTCGAGTGGTGCAAGGCCTGGTTTGTCCAGGTCCTAAGAAAGATCTGGTTCCACCCTCGAAGGCCTGCTGTGACGACTTTGCCAAGCATTTCAGGGAGAAAATCACTCACATTCATCACAAACTAGACTCTACTAGTGACTCAGAGGCTTCTGGGGAGACACCAATGCTGCCGTCTGGTCCAAAATTAATGGATGAATTTCAGTTATTGTGGCCTATTGTGCCATCGTAGAAAGAAGAAAAAAGGAGATAGTAAAGCGGGAAAGTAACATTTTTGGTTTGTTTTTTTATAGGAACAATAAAGAAGAAAAAATGAGGCAGGATTTCTCCACGTTAGTACACAGTCCAAGTTTCTCTAAAGGGTTGCAAGTAGTATCAATGGCTGAAAAGAGACTTTCTCTGAAGGAAGAGACAATTGACTTCTGTAACGCGCTCTACGTGGGGCTACCCTTGAAGACGGTCCGGATACTTCAATTGGTTCAAAATAGAGCTGCCAGGCTGCTGACGGGGACTGGGTGTTGTGTTCACATGACTCCAGTCCTCCGTCAGCTTCATTGGCTTCCCATTGAAGTCCAGGCCCAATTCAAGGTGTTGGTGATGACCTATAAAGCCCTAAACGGCTTGGGTCCTGGTTACCTGAAGGAGTGCTTACGTCCATATATGCCCGCCCGCCCCCTGAGGTCAGCGGGAGAGGCCCTTCTCCGGGAACCCCCTGTGAATGATATTAGGAGGGTGAGTACCCGGAGGAGGGCTTTCTCTACAGTGGCACCCAATCTATGGAATGTGCTCCCCAGAGAGATCCGCCTGGCGCCGTCATTATTTGTTTTTCGGCGCCAGGCGAAGACCTTTTTATTCAAATGTCATTTTAACTGTTAATACTATTTATTTATTTTATTTTTTGGCCAGGGCGACTTATTTTATTTTATATTGTTAACTCGTTTTATATTTTATTGTATTATGTTTTAATTGATATGTTTGTGAGCTGCCCTGAGGCTTCGGCGAATGGGGCGGCATAGAAATTTTCTAAATAAATAAATATCGAAGGCAAGAGGTAGCCGTTGAGACTAGTAGCCCTCGGCAGCCCTGCCTTGCAAAATTCTCCCCATTCCCAGTTACGCTAATGATGAAAATGAAAGAAGAAAGTGCAAAAGTTTGGGTGCAGCAGAACTTTAAGAGAATAAGCACCCCACCCATGGGAGAATCACAGAATGTCACCATCAGCCATGAAGAAACTGAAATTGTGAAAGTTTTCCACGTCTTGGCTCAGTCATCAGGTCAAATGAAGATGCAGCCAAGAAATCCGAAGAAGAGTGAGACTTGGCAGGGCAGAAGTGAAGGAACCAGAAAGATCATAAAGAATAAGGATGTTTCACTGGAGACCAAAGCCAAGATCAGTTGCACTCTTACATTCCTGATCGCAACAGAAATCGGCAGGTGGACACCTGGAAACGCACGGGCAGCAAAATGATTGCTTTCCCTTCACCTGCACACCATTCACTGCCTCCTCTGTGGAGCCCTTGCTTGACAAGAGCACACGGCCCCAGCCTTCCCCAGGCCTCGGGTGCAGATTGTTTTTAAAGCCTTTCAGCCAATGGAATATTCATGAATGATCCCTGCACCTCCACAGCTGAGCCAATAATTAGCGGAGACTCATTTTACTCCAGTGTAGCCAGAGCTCCTCCTGATGATACATACAAGGTTTGAGGGCTGCAGACCAAGGCCAAGATTGTCGGCGCTGCTGCATTTCTGATTATGATGTATGGTCGTGGAAGCTGGACAGTGAAGAAAGCTGATGGGAAGAAAAGGAAAGTATTCGTAACATGGTGCTGGAGGAGAGCTTTGAAAACACCCAGAAAGACCTAAAGTGGGTCCTAGATAGAAACATAGAACCATAGAAACAGAGTGAGTCAGAAAGGGCCTCTTGGGTCATCTCCAGCACCAGCCGGCTCCGCTCATGACATGCCCTCCATGTGCACGTCCAGCCTGTCCTTGAACACCTTCACCGATGGGGCCTCAACCACCTCTCGTGGAAGCCCATTCCACGCCCTCGGGGTCCTGACTGTCAGGAAGTGCTTCCTGGCATCCAAATGGAACCTTGGCTTCCTGAGCTTTGCTTCGTTGGCGCACGTCCTGCCTTCCTCTGCAGAGGAGAACAGGTCTCCCCACAAGTCAAGATCAAGTCAAGCCAGAGCTTTCCCAGGAAGCAAAAATGCTGACACGGAGGCTGTTGTATTTCAGGCAAATTGTGGGAAGGCAAGACCCTCTGGAGAAGGCCATCATGCCAGGGACAGCAGAAGGCAGAAGAAGAGAAGGAAGACCAAATGTGAGATGGATGAACTCCGTCGAGGATGCCACGGTCTTGGACTCAGAAGAGCTGAGTGGGGCTGTCACACCTGGACATTTTGGAGGGTTTTCATTCATGGGATGGCCAGAAGTCAGAGATGACTTGACAGCATGGAACTACAATGCAAACCAACATTTCCTTATTGTTCATCTGTCATGAGGAGCAGGGCTTTGGAGGGTCTGAGGGGCACCTTTCACCATCCCCCGTGGGCTACTCTCCTTCTGTGGTGGCAAAAATTAAAAGACATGTTTTGCTATCAAACTTCAGCAGGAAATTGCTGTGGAGGATTAAAAAGGTCGCATTTAGCTTGTTTTTCAAAACCAGGAGCTTCCAGTTTTACTGTTGCTGTATATGAAGGGGGAGTGGTGTTGCACACCCCGGGTGGAAGGACTTCATTGTTCAGTGAATACTCTTCCTAGTTTTATTGCTCTGATTTACGACCTTCCTTCTTCAGTGTCAAGCCCAAAGAACATCACACTGGCTTTCCTACACTTCTTAATATTAAGATTTAATGACTACCTGGTGGTGGTTTGGTGACCATACAACTTGACCCAGATTTAGTCACAGTTCTTTGGAATTGGTGCGGAATTGGGACTAAAATATCCCTTCCAAAACAAATCTTTCAGGGTGACCTGGTTCCAACGAGCCAGTCTTCAGTTCAAACGAGCTTGTCTGGTTTCTGACGAAAGTGTAATGATTTTGACCTAGAAATATTTGTGGAATTTAGATAAGCAGCTTAAAATGTTCTGAAACTCTCTCTCTCTGTGTGTGTGTTTGCACACACACATGCGTGCAAAACCATTTCTAATTTGTTATGACCAGGCATGGAAAAACACATGGGTGAATAAAAACTGTGTTAAGGAGCATGAGAATATTATTACATTAATCATCAGAATAACAGCTGGAGATGGTTAATCTCCGAACGGTTCAGTTTTACTTGCACCCCAAATCTGTTTACGACCAAGAGTGACACTTACGGCCTAGAACTCAACACATGTCGTATCACTGCTGGCTCCGGGGAAGAGAAATCAAAGGCTTGTGCATGGACAGACATGTGCTGTTCTCTTCATTAAACACAATGATTATGGTATCACAAATGCAATGACAAGGGCATTTAAATGCAGTGTACAAAAGCTGTGGATTTGTATTAACAACGCCAAAAACTTTGAGCAGCAATGCCTAGAACTGGGGACATTGCAAGGTCTCAGCCTAGGGAGATCCAGTCTTGAAACAGTCTTTCAGAGCTGTGGATCTATCTGCAGACCCCGAGTGTGTATGGGTGCGAACAGAAGGCGATTTTTATCAGCTCAAGTGCCACACGGTTTCAAGGAGCATCACAGCCTGGAAGGGAGGGGTTGATGCTAGTGAGCAAATCTCAGGTAAGTAAGTAAGTAAGTAAGTAAGTAAGTGGTCGCTCTCCCAGTCAATCAATCAATCAATCAATCAATCAATCAATGGTCGCTTTCCCTTTCCCACTTGCTACTGTACTTCCTAACCCTTCAATCATGGAAAACTTCCCCTAGATGGCAATTTGAGTTAGGAAAAAGTTTTCAACTGGGTTATTTAATTAGATTTATATCCTGGTTTTTTCCAATGAACTCAAAGCAGTTTAGGTCATTCCGCTGCTGCTGCTCTCCTCCTTACCCCACAACAGCAACCCCGCGAGGTAGCTTGGGATGAGAGTCTGATTGGCCCAAAGCCACCCAGGGGACTCCATGGCTGAGCGGGGACTCGAACCCAGGTTGTCTGAGTCCCAGACCTGTACTTTAACCACTAGACCACACAGGTTTGGGGTGTTCCAGGCCAAGGTGCACATCCATTGATGAATTTATTTCATCGGAGATGATTTGAATTAGAAATTGATTGGCTAGCATTGCTCCTGGTGAAATTCAAACAATTGCTCAAAATTATTTCTCATTCACATATATAAATATGCATCAGCACAGGCAAATTTTACCCAGTTCTTGTGATATGGATTGAGACGGGCCTGGTCTCTGTGTCTTGTAAGGGTCCTGCAACAGCCTGGCAAGGAATTGAAGGACAGGATGTGACCAAGGTCTGGAGATACATCCCCTTCTGCACATTGGCTGGTCCGTTCCAGTTCACTTGCACAATCCCTTTGCCACGTGTCACCAGGACAGTGCAATGAGTGTGCAAAGGGGATGCACGAGACTCGCTGGGCTGGTGGTTATTTCGGTAACACCCCAGAGGCTGCTTTTCAGTTAGAGCTTCTCCTGCCATTGACAGCTTCTTCAGCACTTCTTCGTGCAGCAAGAATGAGTCCCATGGTCCCCGAAGGCCTTACAGGTTAGGGCAGCCTTCCAATGGGCATGCTGGCTGGGGAGCGTGGGAGTTGTAGTCCAGCACATCTGGAAGTTGTGCTAGACTATAGCACAGTTTCAGAACAGGCTGAAATAAACAGCCATACCTCCTCCCAGATGGAAACTGTAATCCAACAGGCCTGGATCGTCCTGGGTTGGACCAAGCCGTATTAGTGCATAACTGTCTGTGGATTTCAGGCCACCATGTATCAGGGTCCAAAATGACAAAGCCCAAATGCATTTGTTAGGGCCCAAGGGCTCCTGGATATTATCAATAAACATTATTCCCACTCATGCCGGGAGAGTGGCACCGTGTCCCCCAGCCAGTCCCGCATGCAGAATTCTTTCTGTGTGGGAAGAATAGTGGTCCCATTGCTCCTTATAGGCTTCCTTGCGTGCCTGTGCCATTTTAAATGCCGCTTGGGATAAGCATATGCTGAGTGATTGATTTGTTTGCTGTACCTGCAGATGGTGTTCCTCACTCAGCAAGAGGCCTATTTTTGGATGTCTGTTTTTCCTGATCCGAGCCATAAGCTCTTAGATGGCAAAAGGGAGAGATCGTTTTCATCCTATTGCCCACGGTTGCAAGGGACTGCTGTCCGAGAACACAGGAAGGGCTTGGAAGGGAAATGAAAAGAATTCTCCATGATCAACAAGTCCAAATGGACCATCCGAGATTCATAACCTGATATTGTAATTGCTGAGCGAATGGCTTCAAATTATTATTTTTAATCAGTTCTCTAAGAGACTTCAGGGGAGAGCTCTGCTTCGAGGGATGACTCCCAGCATTTCTGACTCTTGACTGGCTCTGATGGGAAATCCAAAACATCTGGAGTATGCCTGTGAAGTTTGAGGAACCCCCTCTGCAGGAGATCTGTGCAGCTTTACCCCCTCGCTGGGCTGGGAAGGCCGTCTGCACGTGCCCATCCACATACCTTAGCAATGACTCCAGAGGGCTTCCGCTATTGCACCTTATCTGAAGTTGGTATTTTATTCTTGGTAATCTGGCCATGCCTCGCTCAGTCTGGTGTGCAGGTGTGGTTGACCGGCAGCTTCAAGGCCCAGCGCCTTCCTTTGATGGTTTTCCCCCGCAAAATCTCGAAGCTGAACCTGGACTGGGCAGCCCTTCAAAAGAGGACACCTTCAAGAGCACTTCCGAAGAGGACATATGGCCACCTTATGGGGGAGAATAAAGGAGAGAAGTCTACTGAGGTGCCCGAGCACGGTGCCGACATTTCAGGCTCGAGAGAGGGTTGTCACAGGTGCGTACTTTTTGAAAAGCGCTTAGGTTTGCCCTCAACACCAGCTCTGCTGAGTCCTGGAATGTATTACGGGCAGCACGTTCCGGTGTGTCGTTGCCAGGTGGATTGCGGGGCGGGTGGTGGGGGTATCTCAAGAGAAGGGCTTGCTTTTCCTGTGCCGGGGGCCAGGCAGGGACGTGGGTGGCAAGGGACAAGACAGAGGCACCAGGCCCAGGCACCAGCACGTAAGGTGGGGCCAAGTCCAAGGTCCAAGAGCAAAGTTTGATGGCATGTCCAGGTTGGAGTCACGAAGCAGGCCAGGGACAGGAACTTCAGGGCAGAAGGAGGATGTTGCCGGGAACAGGCCAAGGGTCAATAACAGGAGGTGCAAGCACCCTGAGGCAGGATAACTGAGTGAGATGCGTGGCAAAACAGGATGCGTGGCAAGGGAAGGCAAGAGGCAGAAGCTGGACCGCAGTGAGCGAGCAAACCTGCATTGCTGAGGCAACACGGCAAGGTAAGGTACATGGCAAGGAGCCAGATGCAGAAAATGGCCAGGCGAGGTGCAAACGCTGAACCACACCACAGCCAGCAAGAACAAGCTGACCATGTTGCTGAGTGAGACAGTCGGGCAGGATGCAAGAGGGAGTCGGTGTCTGCAACAGCAGGGGGTTGTCCTTGATGGCCTTTCCAACTCTATGATTCTATGATTTCTAATAAGAGGGCCTGGGAAATGGAATGCCAAATAATCCCATGGCCCCCAGGGCAGCATCAGGAGGCCATAGGAACATTCTGCGCTCCATCTCTGCCCTGGGAAAGTGCGCCAAGATCCCAGGTGGCGCTCCATATGTGACTGGCGCCAGGCTAGGGTTTGGGTTCAGGCTGGGGGCGGGGTGTGTTCTGGGGCACGGAGAGGGGAGAAGAGAGTGTGAGGTGTCCCAGCCAGGGTCTCAGTCCCTCTTCCTTGAGAGCAGGACTAAATCAGATGAGGCACAATCCTACACACATTTACATAGAAGGAGTCCAAAAATTGCTAGCATGGCTGAGGCAGCGCGGGACACGCCCAGGGAATCTGGCCTGCTCCCTGTCTGAACTGGCAAAGGACAGCATGCCCAGTACACATTTACCTGGGGATAAATCCAATTAAATTCAGTGTGAGTCCTGAGTAGAGGCGCGCAAGCCTGTGCTGTTAAAAACAATTTAACAGGCATAGAATTACAGCCGGCCCAGTTGTGTTTTAAGCAACATGGCTGACTTACTATTTAAAAATGCCCAAGAGGCTAAAGACTTGGCATAATGAGACAGTGATATGGAAATGTCATTAATGTCCTTTCCATCATGCACAAAAACAGCAAAAACACCCCCTCGAGGTTAATCAGTTGACAGATCAAAGCAATCACAGACACTACATTAAACAGGCATTTTCAGCCCAGCAAGAAACAACTCCAGTTTGTTTACTTGGGCATGTCGCATGACCTCACATCCAAGAAAAATAGAAACTATTTCCTACTAAAAGAATGAGCACCAGCATAGTGTAGTGGTTAAGAGCACAGGACTGGGACTCAGGCGATCCGGGTTCGAGTCCCCGCTCAGCCATGGGGCCAAATGAGTGGCTTTGGGCCAGTCACAGACTCTCAGCCCAGCCTCCCTCACAGGGTTGTTGTTGCAAGGATAAGACTGAGAGCAGAAGGCGAATGCGGCAAGCTACCTCAAGCTTCTTGGAAAGAAAAGGGGCAGGATATAACATAAGAATAAATAATCCACGTCCCCATTTGGCCATGAAACTCACTGGGTGACTTTGGGCCAGTCACTCACAGTCTAACCTACTTCACAGGGTTGTTGTGGGAATATGGAGAGCAGAAGGAATATTATACCAGCTGCCTGGTTTCCTTGCAGTAACACACAAACACACACACACACACACACACACACACACACACACAGAGAGAGAGAGAGAGAGAGAGACACAGAGAGAGAGAGAGAGAGAGAGAGAGAGAGAGAGACACTACATAGCTTTGGAGCCTATCAAACATTTGGCAAAGCTCTGCAGAGAACACATTTTTCTGGAGTTACAATTCCACAGGCACAAAAGGACACACAAATTGGAGCTTTTGTACCTGAAGGAAATAAAATATTACAAATTCTCACAGTAATGTGCATTATATTAAAAAAAACCTTTGGATATAAGGCAGCCTATGATTCAGATGGTTTCCACTTCCTTCTTCTAGTCCCACACTCTTTCCACCAACCATTGATTCTTCATGGTTGTCTGGATTCTTTCCCAGTTTCTCATCTTTCTTAAAGTTGGAATGCCTCTCCTAAATTTTAAGCTTTTGAGGAAAAGCTTCCTCACTGTCAGAGCAATACAACAGTGGAACCAGCTGCCTGGAGAGGTGGGGGGCTCTCTCACACCAGAGACATTCAAAATAGTCTAATATTCTAATAAAAAGAACCTGGACAGCCACCTGAGTGGGATGGTGGAAATGGGTGTCTGGCAACAGCAGGGGGGTGGACTTGATGGCCTTCATGACCCCTTCCAACTCTTCTATGAGCAGATCATGATTCTATGATTCCAAGTATAAGCAGGAAGAGCTTATACTTAAAATACGTGAACATTTTGGCCACACCCCTTTAGTCTCTGGACACACCCCTTTCACTTCAGCCCCGCCCACCAGTGGAATGAAGTTGCTGCGATCTTCTCCCGAACAGAATTTGGCCATTGGGCTGAAAGGCCTATAGAAGAGGTGAGGGGCATATCCGTGAGTAATAAGTAGTCATGATACTGACGGGGCGCGGTGGGCAAATGACAACCTAGATGACAAGTTGACGATTGCACTCATTCAGGCTGTTAAATATGATGTTCTGAAATTCCAGCACTGAGGGCTGGATGCTTTGTGCTCATAAGGCAGGTTCAGCCGGAAACACTCCCACGGCATCTTAATTATCTTTTGCAATGAGTGCGGCAGAAAACCGGTTTGGTGTTATTCATTCTTTCCCATCCAAATCCCTCCGACAGCCTAAACAGCTGGACAATTTTCCTTTCATCCCCTGAGATTCCAGTTTTGTGTGAAAATTCTCCCCCTTTCGCGTAGAGAGAGTCCCCTTGCCTATGATGCTGGTATTGCTCCTGCTGGATCACACCAAAAAAAAGTTTGGTACAGCAAGTTGTTCTCAGCCAGGGTTAGCAAAAGGCACCTGCCTCTCTCCACATGCAAATGGCTCAAGTTATTTATTTATATTGCATTTCTATCCTACCTTTCCTCCCACAAGGAATCCGAGGCAGCTTACACAATCCTCTTCTTCTGTATTTTAACCTCACAACAATCGTGTGAGGTAGGCTAGGCTGAGAATCAGTGGCTGGTCCAAAGTTACCCAGTGAGCTCCATGGCTGAATAGAGACTTGAACCCGGGTCCTCTGAGCTCCAGTCCAACACTCTAACCACTGGGCAACACTGGCTCTTACAGTATAGTTTCACAGTCCGTCTCCGGTGTCCACCTTGTTTACTTCTGTCCTTCCTTCCTACCTTCCTCTAAGTTTCCCTCCATTCCCTGCTTCTTGTGCCAAGAAGCCCAGTGAGCATTTTGTGGAGCTGTGGCAGAATCCTTGTTAAAGCAAGCTAGACCACAGATGTGCAGCTTTGCCTTCCTTGTAACATTAAACCCAAACACATCAGGCGACTTCTGCCCATGGGGCTCAATGGGGCCTTTTGCATGGTGCCCACAGGCAACTCGGGGCCTGCCAGGCTCACTGCCCCCTAGATTTTTAAATCTCTCAACAATGCAGGCACTCTGGCAAGCTGCCAAGGTAAGGGCTTGCCTCCGTGGCCATCTTTATTGGGGTCCAACGGAATGGTCCGGGCTGTTTTGGAGTTCAGACCCCACCTCTGCCTCGGACAGAAGTGCGTGGGCAAGCTCCATTGCCTTGATTAGCCCTGCCTGCCTGCAAGAGCGCCCCCAAGGACTGGGTGCTGCTAGGAATGGGGACCGGGAGGTACTCACATACAATGCCGGTCCTCTGTCGCTTACACTGGCTACCAACTGAAGTCCAGGCCCAATTTAAGGTGCTGGTGATGACCTATACAGCCCCAAACGGCTTGGGACCTGGATACCTGAAGGAGCACCTCCTCCCCTATCTGCCCTCCCACCCCTTCGGATCTGAGGCAGAGGCCCTCCTCTGGGAGCCCTCCTTGAAGGAGATTAGGAGGGTGGCTGCCCGGAGGAGGGCCTTCTCTGCGGTGGCACCCCGACTGTGGAACACGCTCCCCAGGGAGGTTTGCCTGGCCCCAACACGTCTTCCTTGCAGCGTCAGGCGAAAATCTTTTTCTTCTCCCCAGTGCTTTTTTTGTAAGAAAAAGGTTGCCGGAACTCATGAAATTATTTACCTTTCGCACGTAGTCAGTCACTGTACACACACCCACACACGTCAGTTGTGTAACGAAACATAACGGTCGCCACCCGCAGTAAGCACTCAGCGCACGACCAGACACAAGCCGAGCAGTGCCATCACAACCAGCGCGAACGAAGCGCGCATGCATCGGACTCGACACGCAAGCAGCCCGCATGCACCGTTTCAATGATTTTACCACCAACCTGCTATGCTCGACAGGGCGATTCAAATCCATGTGGACCAAACATCAAATTTTCAACAGTTACTTTTAAAATTTGGAAAACCTGTTGAAAAAAGGTGCCGGAACTCCGTTCCAGTGCATTCTATGACAAAAAAAGCACTGCTTCTCCCAATATTTTAATGGTTAACCTGTTTTAATTGGTGGTTTTATACTCAATATCGGATGCTGTGCCACCCCTACTCTTATTTCTATTTTTATTCTATTTTATTAATCTGTTGTAAAGCGTCCTGAGGCCTCTGTGAAGGGACGGTATAGAAAAGTTTTCAATAAACAAACAAATTTGCACAGCATATGTCCTACCACTAACGGTGGCAAGCTGAGCATGGCTGCCCTTTGTGTGGGATGCCCACACGCTGTGCAGGGTAGCTGCGTGTCCCCAGATGTTCTCGTCTCCTCACTGCGAAGGTCCGGCAGCTGCAGCTGCGCATTCCCTTGGGCGTCTCTCTCACTGCAAGGAGAACCTGACGGGCCTGCAACAAGGAGCGCGTGATCACGCCATTCTCTGCCTTGCACCGCCCAGGAAAGATGCAGCCACCTGCACAAGATGCAGTGGCGTTACGGTCTTATTTATTTATTTATTTATTTATTTATATTGCTATTTATATCCTGCCTTTTTCCTACAAAGGGCTCAAGGCAGCTTACATCATCTCTCCTCCTCCCTCTTATTCCCACAACAGCAACCCTGTGAGGTAGACTGGGCTGAGAGTCTGGGGCTGGCCCAAAGTCACCCAGTTGGCTCCATGGCTGAGCGGGGACTCGAACCCAGATCCTCTGAGTCCCAGTCCCATGCTTTTAACCACTACACCACACTGGCTCTCTTGTGCCCAGGTCGGCTCTGCCGGCTCCAGGCTGGGCCGGCCACAGCGGGTTGGAGCAGAAAAGAGCCAGGAGGGCTCGGCTGGGAGACGCTGCTGTGGCGTGTGGTTGCTCCTGACGGCAACCGGTCTTTCTTTCAGACTTCCTGCAACAAGCATGGGAGCTGGCCAGGCCTGATTCTTTCAGCGCGCAGTTCTCTGTGCCCCCAAAAATTCACCTGATGTGGCAGCTAATCATGCAACCCCTTGTACGAATGCAGGATTGCAGAGGGCCTCTTGCCCGCGGAGGTGCAGTAAACGAGCAGTAGCTACTCCTGATGGAAAAGGGTGTTAGGTCTCCTATCCACTCAGAGTCTCCACACTCTTTCTAGTTCAATGCTGCAGCCTGCTGTTGAATCCAGGGACTGCACATTTCCCACCTATGTTTTGAACACGACTTTTAACGGTGCAATTTGGTGCATGTTTAGGCAGAAAAAGGAACCTGCTGGGAATGTGTAGAGCAGCCTTTCCAAGCTGGTGGCTTTCAGAGGCATTTGGACTGCAACTCCCAAAATTTCCATCCAGCCGGGCCACTGACTGGGAATTCTGGTAGTTGCAGTCCAAAACGGCTGTAGAATATATTTATTTATTTTTCGATTTATATCCTCCCTTTTTCTTACAAAGGGCTCAAGGCAGCTTACATCATTCTCCTCCTCCATCTTATCCCCACAACAACAACCCTGTGAGGTAGGTTGGGCTGAGAGTCTGTGACTGGCCCAAAGTCACCCAGTTGGCTCCGTGGCTGAGCGGGACTAGAACCTGGATCTTCTGAGTCCCAGTCCCGTGCTCTTAACCACCACACCACACTGGCTCTCCAATACATCTAATCATGCATTGGATTGTGAAATGAAAATAAAATCTTTCTGATGGAACTGTGTCTTACTGTCAGTCAGAGATCTTTGCTGTACCAGAGATGGAGAAGCAGAAACCTCAGGGCATGTTGTTTAGGATTCCACAGAGAAGCTGACAATTCATTTAAAAAGGGGAGTATGACTCAAATAAAATGTGAGGTTGTGTGCCAGGAAGTGCACACTCCGACACAGAGAAATCACGCGATGGGCTTTGTTTGGCGAGAGACTCACTCGGTGGTCTTGAAGATGGTGAACAAAGTAAGAACTGTACTCCACCTTGCATGTTAAAAAGATAACCAGAAATTTAATTAGGGGGGAAACTCATCCCGGAAGAACAGCTTGGTGAATCTGTTACATCGAGAGCATGAGGAATCTTGTAGCATGTCTCTGAACCTGCTTTGATCTTCACCTGAGCTCCTTCTCCCTGTGCCTCTTCCAAGGGAGAGACAGAAAGAAGTCAGCTATGGAGAGGGCCTTCTTGGCACAGGCTCCTCGTCTTTGGACCGACTGCCTGAGTGAGGCTGCCTGGTGCAGGATTTGTCATATTTTGGTACAAAGTTCGCCCTCGGTCTACTTCCAGGGGTTTGGCAGGGCATGTTTGGATTTTTAATGGGCCCTAGAATCTTTGTTATTAAAATCATGTGCATGCTGGCCTAGGTGTGCACGCATGTGTGCATGAGCGTCTGGATAATGTGCACACCACAAGTGAAAAAGGCAGCAGCAAGTGCAGGGAATCACTAGCTGGTTAATCCATGGAATTCAAGATGCTCTTAGAAGGAACAGAGCCTCCTTCCAAAAATGGAAGACTAGCCCAGATGCATGAAAGCTGGACCACAAGGAAGGCTGAGCGCCGAAGGATTGAGGCCTTTGCATTGTGGTGCTGGAGGAGACTCCTGCAAGTCCCTTGGATCGCAAGGCGATCAAACCGGTCAGTCCTAGAGGAGATCAACCCGGACTGCTCTTTAGAAGGCCAGATCCTGAAGATGAAGCTCAAATACTTTGGCCACCTAAAGAGAAGGAAGGACTCCCTGGAGAAGAGCCTGATGCTGGGAACGATTGAGGGCAAAAGGAGAAGGGAAGGGCAGAGGATGAGGTGGCTGGATGGAGTCACTGAAGCAGTTGGTGTGAGCTTGAGCGGACTCCGGGGGATGGTGGAGGACAGGAAGGCCTGGAGGAATGTTGTCCATGGGGCTGCGATGGGTTGGACACGACTTCGTGACTAATAACAACAAGCCCAAATGCAAAGAATGGCCAGGACCACAAGCTTGCACAATGGAGATGCAAGCAGACACTCAGAGAAGCAGGAAACCGTTTGAGGAGCACAACACTGACAACATCAAGGCTAACAATGAAGAATTCTTTAAATATGTCAAAAGAAAGAAAGAGGCTAAGGAAGCAGTTGGGCCAGTGGATGATAACGGAATTAAAGCAGCATTAAGGGGGGAATGAAGAGTTTGCACAGAAGCTAAGCGAATTCTTCTTGACAGTCTTCACAACAGAGGACAATGAGCAGATACCTGTCCCTGAGCCTTTTTTTAATGTATAAACTGCACCAATAGTCCTATATATTGTATTCTGAAAGGGGATTGGAAGCACTGAAGCAGACAGTAGTGAAAAAAGATTAAATTCTCCACCTTTTTGACAAACTGAAAGTCAGTAAATCGCCTGATCCAGACAATCTCCATCCTAAGTTCTCCAAAAACTCAAACATGAAATTGCTGACCTTCTTACCAAAATATTTAATATGTCTCTAAAATCAGCCATTTTACCAGAGGATTGGAGACTGGCCAATGTAACACCAATTTTTTTTAAGAGGGATGAAGGTGGGATTCCGGGAATTACGGGTCAGTTAGCGAAGCATCTGTTCTGGGCAAACTGCTTGAAAGCATGATTAAAGGCAGAATCACTAACCCCAAACTCCCGAGTGCGATGGGAAATGGCTTTCCTAGACAAGGATCGACTGTATTAGATGCGCGTAGGTAGAAGCAAAGTTTAAACACACAGGAGTACAAAGGTCTGTTTAAGTTCACCAAACTCAGGTGGACTTTAGTTCCGTCTGGTTTTGGTTTCAGTTTGTAAACAGTTGCAGGCACATTTTTCTGTGCACTGAGCACCCGAGAGCACCTGCACTCCTGGAATGTAAAGGCTGCTTGATATGCGCAGGCCTCACACAGTGGTGTCTAGCTGGGAAGGTGCTCAGGATCTAACATCTTTCCCATTTGAAATAGTTCTCTGGACGCTGCTCTACCCATTTGTTTACTGAGACCTCTGGAGCGGGAGGACTCCTCCGGGTGTCGCAGCCTTGCCTCAGCTGCTGCTGGCGGGCCGCCTTCTTCTTGCCTCACCTGCAAAAACTTCTCTATGGAGGGTGCCCAGGGGGACCAACACGTCTGCTGGGGTCCCATTTCCCGCTGCAGATACACAACGCCTGGTCGCTTCTCCACTAACTTTCGCTTTCACCTGGCTCTGAGCAGAGGAATGAGTCCACAGAGGGTTCCTCCAGAAGAGCAGCGCGTAAGGAACCAAAGGCACTGACTTTCCACCAACACCATCTGGATGAGCTGTGCTGGCGCGTCACCAGGACATGTGGGTCCCTCTTGCGTCACGCCTCAGCTAAGCCGGGCTCTGAGTGATACTGCCATAAATCAATACTCCATGCTTCTGTTGACGTGCGGGAGGGAAAAGCGAACAAGGTGACACCCAAAGGCCATAATTATGCAAAAGAGGCATTGTACAGCGTGAAATTCCTGTTCTGAAATAGCAGGATGAAGCTCAAACAGGTGGTGGGGCAGGGCGTGGGTAGCACCGTATAGGCTGGACATCCACATGGTGGGCATGTCATGAGCGGAGCCGGCTGGTGCCAGAGGTCAGACTAGATGGCCTGGGAGGCCCCTTCTGACTCGCTCTGTTTTCTATGTTTCTAAGTCCCCTGCGGTGTAGACCTGAAGATGGAGTGAAGCTGAAAGGGTCAGGGCAGGTGATGCCCTTATGGTGAGGGGGTGGGGCTCTGTAGGAGGGGTCCAAATGCGCCTTTCTTAGCCTGGTGCCCCCCAGGTGTTGGACTTCCAGCTCACATCAACCACATCTAGCATGGCCAATAGTCAGGAAGTTGGAGTCCAAAGCATTGGTTGGACATGAGAGCAGGAAAGGCTGGAATACAGTTTTATTTGCTATTTATCGATTGATTTCTCTGAAAAGTAGATGAATGCACTTCCCAGTACTGTGTGGCCTGCCAGAGTTTTTGGCATACAGCTTCCAGCATCTGTCTCTTTTGTCTCCACCAGGTAAGGCTGATGTGAGTGATACCTGAAGCATCTGGGAGGCCACAAATTAAACCCCTGCACCCTAGCAAATCAGGGTGCTGAGCAGGGGTGCCGAATCCCTATCGCATTCTGAATTCCACAGGCAATTAGGCAGGGCTAAAGGCAAGGGGCTGGGGCCAAAATTACCCACGTATTTTCACCAAAAGCTGCCCCTCCACCATCAACAATTGATCTGTAGGGACATTCCCACCATTTGGAATGAGCTGCTGCCGGTGGTTGGAAGCTGTGCAAACGCTGGAAAACCACAACAGGAGTGCTCGTTGGGGCCCTGCAGGAGTGTCTTGGGGAAGGATGATATTTTAGGAGGCCGGGCTGGGATCCCAGCTGGTCTGAATTTAGCTGCAAGACTTGCATCCCCAGTGTAGAATACAACAGTGCAGGACAAGGAGCCCTGCCCTTTGAGGACGGCAGTTCTGCACACGAGTTCATGTATTTATCTCTCTGTTAACATTTATCTGCTCTCATAAGGCACTGTATAAATGGGGAAACAACAAACGCCTGCAAGAATGCAGAATGTGGAAGCATCCAAAACGACCTGCTGTAAAAGGTTGGATTGGAGAGATGCATCTTTGACGCCCTTGCTGAACTCTGCCGGTGGGCGACAATAATGGATCTGAGGGTTGCATCCCATAGTGCGGGCGCAACACAGGGAAAAGCCGCTTCAGACATTCCCCGTGAGCAAGCCTCTGCAGCTTGTGGCGTCCTCCGTAGGGCCTCTCTTTCCGATCTTGCTTACCTGCTTGGACAGGTTTGTAGGGGTACAGTGAGGTGGACAGCTGCTTAAATAGCTACACCGGTTGCTGGGGAACATGGGTGGGGGAGTGCTGTACTGCTTGCCGGTCTTCTGTGGATGACTGTGTGACTGGAAGGCTGGATCGATGGACCCACGGCCTGATCCAGACGCAGCACTTCACACATTCTAGGTGCAGTGCTGAGTCTCCTGGAGCTTTAAAGCCGAGACCGAAGGTGGACTCAAGCCGGGAAAGAGACTGGCGACCAGGGCAGGTCCCACTTTCTCACAGAGCGATCCTACAGTCCCAGGACTCTGAAATCCAAGGTCAGAAACAGAGCTCTGGCCTTGGAGCCGAGGACCCGAGCACAGATCCTGCTCCAGCCTCTTGCACCTGACAGGGAAAGAACCGTGATGGCTGAAATCATGAAACCTGTTGGGAACCTGTTCCATACTTGGTTATGTGCAGGTGTTTATTATGTGCTGTTGCTTGTGCTGGATCTGTTAGAATCTGCAGTGGAAGGTGCTATACACTGAGAGGGAAAAGGTTGGTTCACTCACAAACAATCCATATGCAACTTGCATGAAGGAGAGATGTTGGTATCTTTACGCAGGATATTGCGGTTGAAAAGGAAGGTCCGCTGTTACCTGATTAGCCTGGCAGAGAAGAAATAGGGTTTGTTTGTTTGTTTGTTTATTAGGGAATTTCTATCCCATCCATTACGGTCCGACTCTGGATGGCTTACAATATAAAACACCCAATAAATACATCATGGTAACACACGACTGAGGATAAAAACAAAATTAAAATATTTAAACTTTAAAATGTCGGGTAAATAAAAAGGTCTTGACCTGGTGCCGAAAAGCAATAGAATGTCAGTGCCAGGCAAACCTCTCTGGGGAGCGCATTCCACAGCTGGGGTGCCACCGCAGAGAAGGCCCTCCTCCAGGTGTTCTCTCTCCTAACCTCCTTCAAGGAGGGTTCCTGGAACAGGCCTCTGCTGCAGATCTTAAGGCATGGGAGGGCATATTGGGGGGGGGGGGAACAGTCCTTCAGGTATCCTGGTCCCAAGCCATTTAGGGCTTTATAGGTCAATACCAGCACCTTAAATTGGGCCTGGACTTCAATGGGGAGCCAATGAAGCTGATAGAGCACCGGTGTTATATGAGAATAGTGACTGGTTCTTTTGTTCAGGTAAGAGAAAGGGGAGGGGAGGGGGAAACTGTTCAGGTGACCCTTTTGCCTTTCCGGGTGAGGTGGGATGAGAAAAGGGGCAGGAAAGACACAGATCAAGCAGAGAGGTCAGCCTCATTGATGGCATTCTAGCCTTTCCCTCCCACTCTGGTTATTACACAGGGCCATGCAATGTCAATGCAGACAATGTTACCTATGCATTCCAAAAAGTGATCTCGAGGAAGAGGTAAGGGGAGAGCTCGGGGCACAGGGAATGGGGGAGGGTGGGGCTGCCAGAACGCAGGCCCCTGGCGGTGCTCCGGCCCCTTCCCCTCTCTGGCTGAAGCACTGCAGCTCCACGCTGAAGCCGGCCACCTGGCTGCTTGGAGGGCACGGGGGGGGGGGGGGGTCGGGAATCGCTTCCGTTGCTTCCTCGGCTCTGCAGAAGACACCTCCAAGGCCCTGAATTTGGAGGCTGTGCAGCTGAGCAGACTGCACCTTTGGGCCGCTCTTTGCAAATATTGCAAGGTCCGCTTTGACCTTTACATCTTGCTTGGTCCCACTGAGGTTGCTTTTATGGAGGCGGGCGGGGGGGGGGGTCTTGAAGGCTTGTGATCAAGCAAACCAGACTGAAAGAAAAGGCTGGCCAGCCACACGGGGATGGCGTTTCTCCTGGATGCTCCTTAGATGGGCCCCAGTGAGACACCCTGTCCAGGTAAGCGTCCCAGGTTGCCTGATGCCACAATATACGATTCAAAACCCCTTGCTAAGCAGTGGCGTAGCTTGGCCGTTTTAGGCCCCAACTCATTCCAGTTAGGTGGGGGCTGGGCATAGCCACAGGCACAACTCTGGGTGTGAAACACACCACTCATCTTCCTCTTCCTCCCCACCCCGGTGCGGTGCGCTCCTTCCATGCTGCTGCTCTGCTCTTGCTGCACTGCAGCCGAGCAACAAGCTCGAAACTGTTCCGCGGCTCTGAGGAAAAAGCAGCAAAGGCTCTCAAGCACCTGCGGCTTCTCATTTTAAGCTCACTTGAAACCCCAGCATGAATGTGACCGCCAGAAAAAATGGAGTCTCTCTCTCTGCTGTCCTGACATGAAATGCTTTTAATTCGGAAGAAGCCGTTTCCTTCGGGAAAAGGCCATAATTATTAAAAGAAAGATAGCACAGCCATGGCCGTGCTCACTTGGTCACCCAAATTAGTTTTTTTCAGTAAAGAGGAACAAAGAATACGGCATGGTTTTTTTCTCAGCCTCGGTGTGCCTGTGCCAAGCCAGAATCTGCCACTGCCCCATCACCACCGCCTTCTGGATTTTCATTTCGAGGCTCTTTGGGCTGTGGGGTCTTAAACTTCTTCCCCAAGGCCCAAACCTGGCTGCATCACTTGCAGAAGATGAAAAGGGGGGGGCGGTGTCTCATCGATAGGGCCTATTCTAGGGCAGAAGCAAGGAAATATTCCAATGCTTTTCTTACAAGATTCTGGGATTTCATCCTGTTACTTGCTCACACCTAGAGGTTGTAAGCAGCCCAGCTGGTACACAGAGGTGATCTCACAGAGGCCCAGCTGGACAAGCAAGCAGGCCCACCCCAGGGGCAATGCCCCCATGACCTCATAGAGACCCTGGGGTACATACACTGCCCCTATCAAACAGTCACACAGTCAAAGAGGGCTGCCAAGTTTCTCTGTAGGCACAGAAAGTTGGAGAGCAGGGATTCAGGCAGCAAAGGAGACGGTCAGGATGAGTGGGGCAGAACGAGAGAATCGTAGAAGAGTAGAGCTGGAAGGGACCCACACGGCCATGGAGTCCACAGCACTGCTCAAGGTAGGGCTCCAGGTCAAGGCATCCAACTGCCTGTCCAACCGCCTCCTGAATGCCCCCAGCGTGGGAGAGCCCCCAACTTCCCAGATCGTTGGGTCCATTGCCGTACTGGTCTAGGAATCATCAAGAGTTTCCTGATAACCATCCCGAATCTGGCTTCTGGTATTCTGAGGTCAACCAACAAGAGATCCTGGGTGTCCTCTGTGGGACAGCCTTCAGGTTCTTGAAAAGTGCTACCCTATCCCCCGAAGACCTTAAGAACTGGGCAGGCTGGCTCCCATGAGGGAAAGCAGTCTTTCAGGAGCAAAATGCCCGGAGTGTCTGCACAAAATGAGCAAAAGCTCTGCCATAATGCGGACAAGAACAGTTTTAGACTTAAGATGGGATCCCTGTTCTGATCAGGAATCCATGTTACAAGTTTTACTTCCCCCCTACACCTTAGAAATGCTAAGTTCCCTGTCCTGGAGGTTCTTCCTTTTGTGTTGTGTTGCCCTTAACCCATTCAACCCTATTGTTTTACTGGCCTGTCCCTATAGCAAACTGCCTAGTGATTCCCCAACCTGCCTCCAAAAGTGTATTTAACTGATAACAGCATCTTGTACAGACTCCATCTTTGTAGTCCCCTTGGGGGCTGCCAACATGACGCATGTATTCCCTGTAGGTCCGAATAAACTGCGAACATTTTCCTTATCGGGTGCAATCCTATGCATGTGTACACAGAAAAGTTCTCTGCCGTTTGCAGCATTTCCCAGCCAGTCCTGTTGCAAATTGTAGGACTCTTCTCTGTCTAAAGATGCCTTGTTTCTTGACTCTCCTATAAAGCCAGTGAAACAGAGTTTTGCACTATGTGGGAAGTCCCTGAATTGCAAATAATGCTCCAGCTGGTGATGTCATTTCAAGAAACTTCCTTACAAACATCTGTGAGAATTAATTATGTCCCTGTGAAATCCCAGAAGAAAGGGAAGCGGCCTTGCTCCGACTGCCCTGCGCTGTGAGCCCGGCCTCAGGGGAAATGACAAATAAGGACTTGTTTACCAGCCAGCCTCAACCCTCTTCCACTTTTGCTCACATTCCTGCACAGACGGCCATGATCCACAGCCGCCTGCAGAATGGCTTCCTGATAGTCGGTTACCTTGTTTACCTCCTGCTGGGCGCACTCGTCTTCCAGGTATTGGAGAAGGATGCTGAACAGACACACCGTGGCGCCATCTTCAGGATGAAGGAGGACTTCCTGAAGAACTTCACTTCCCTCAGCCCGGCTGAGGTGAAGGTCATTCTGGAGGTAGGTCACCATTTCATCATGGATGGAACGGATGTCGCCCCTTGTCTGGGTGGTGGTTGAATTTTCTAGTTCTGATTCTTGGCCTGGGAAATCTGCATCTCACTAGTCAATAATGAAGCCACCCAAACCACCCAGATCTAAGGTAGACCTGCAGAGATGGGCACTGGAGAACCTCAGTGCAGAACCTCGCTCCACCAGGAGTCCTCGTCCTGCCTTCCAGAGTTCCCCACAAGGACCACCTCCCCTCTTCCTGCTCCACCCCTTTCCCATCATTTGCTGGTTTCCTAACTTCTGCATGGCTTTCCCCCTGTTCTAATCACTTCCTGACAGTCAGGACCCCGAGGGTGTGGAATGGGCTTCCACGGGAGGTCGTTGAGGCCCCATCGGTGCGGGTGTTCAAGGATAGGCTGGACGTCCACACGGTGGGCATGTCGTGAGCGGAGCCAGCTGGTGCCGGAGGTCAGACTAGATGGCCCGGGAGACCCCTTCTGACTTGCACTGTTTCTATGTTAATGCTTTTCCTAGGGAATAGTTATGGGAAGTAACTGCTTTATGCTAAAATATGCTAGGTGGGGTATTTTGGCACTGCCCTCTGGTCCTACGCCCTTGGCTGTTGGCACTGGGATGAAACCCCAGAAAACTGCACCGGAGAGCTTGGCTATTGGGAGGTACAGAAGTGAACTGAGTAAATAAAAACCAAACAAAACCCTTCTCTAACCTGCAGCCTTCTCCAGCTTCCCACTGGCCAAGCTAGGTGGAAACGATGGAGCTGCTGGTTGGGAGCATCTGAGTCAGGGGAATATCGTTAATATTCAGTCAACTGAACGTTGCCTTTAATTGCAGAATTTGATGGAAGCTGTTAGGACGGGGATCTATTCAAAAGGGAACGAGTCTCCTGATGGACACAGCAACTGGGGTTTCAGTAACTCTTTCTTCTTCGCGGGCTCTATGTTAGCCACAATAGGTAAACTCTTTCTGCTTCTCCCAGAAAATAAAAATAGAAATCAGTGCATACTCTGATAAATTGTGTCACATGCAGCTTCAGCCTTGACTATGGTCAACAAGGAAGCTGTCCACATCTCAGCCTCCCGCATCTTGCCCTCCCTTTTGCTGCCCACAGAAAGGTCTTTTGGATTGCTGGTGACCGTGATAACAGATATGTTTTTCCTTGATCAAACAAACACTACATCATTCCCACAGCTGTTGTAAAATAGTACAAGATAATGCATATTTGTTCAAATTCTGCCCCGCTAAAAGGGAATGATTGCAAATGTGTCTCTTATAATTCATGTAAGGAGGGAGCAGCTTTGCCTTCTGAAAAGGGAAATGGAGAACAGAGCATAAAACCAGAGTAGATAATATCAAGTTAGAAGAAAGGCTTACAACTCCCAGCATGCTCCAGTTTTGCTAGAAGTTCTAGGATAGGTCTCACTCTTATTTATTCTCACAACAGAATTAAAACTCATTACTTTATTCTCAAGTTGCCCAATTTTCTCAGATAGTGAAAATAAAAGATGTTGTCAGTCTAGGTTTTAAAATGTTCCTTTTTATAAGGAATGCCAAATCCTCACATCCAGAAACTTTTAATAGATTTGCACACTGAACTTGAAGTATCTCTCAAGAAAGCTCTTGGTTCATTCTCCAAGGAGTTTCCAGAAGCATATACAGAGTTTTCTATGAAGTAAGCAGGACTAGAGAAACTCAAATTTAAATCCTTGCTCAGCTTTATCTGAACAGATGCCAAGGCAGAACTTTCAGTCCAACACTCTTAGGACAATCTTATGCATTCAAGTGGGTCTTACTCTCTGGTAAACCTGCAGCTGCTGCATAATATAGTTCAGCAGCCATGCTTTGACGAATGCATAATAACCATGCATCTTTCTACCCTAGGCAAACCTTCTCTGCACATATGCATGGGATGAGCAGGAGAATCCATCCCTTTCCCATGGCTGGGTAGTTCTGACGACAGAAAACAAAGGGGTATGCTAGAGAAAATAAACTACACTAAGACCCCAAGTAAGTGCCATAAATGAGAGACCCATGAACAGGCCTTGTCTGGTTCTCACATTGATAAAACAGCCTTTGAACCTGCTCAGTCCCCAGTGACTCTTTGTCTTGGCTCTGTCAAATGTCATATTTGGAACGGTTCCATAGTATTTTTTCTGCTTGGTTGTCTGATTATTCTGGAGTGCCGTGTTCAATCTTTGTGGGATTTGAGCCCAAAGCAACACTGTTTAGCCCTGAAACTATGTAGGACATTTGCTCATTTCAGTGATGAACATCCCTTTGGGGAAGACTGTGACAGCATCTTCAGGGTACTGGGAATCCTCCAGCATGAGAAATGGAGTCTCCAAACGCATCTCTTCTTGCTAAACTTCCATGGATTATAGCCCACCATCAGATGCATGAAGATTTATTGAAAGGTTCATGTTTTCAGACATTTGCATTGATTCCCTTCCACCCAAAAAGCCCAAGCTGATTGATCTGATCTTGCCCTTTTCCACTTTAGCCTCACAGTCGTCTAGACCAAGCATCAGTGACTGGCCCAAAGTGAACTTCATGGCCATGTGGGAAGCCAGGTCTCACCCCTCACTCCTAACCTCTACACGACACTACACTGCACTGCACTACACAACACTGGCTCATTGGTACAAGTGTAGCAGCTATTTGTGAATGGGGGTCAAAAGAAAATTAGTGTCTGTTGTCAGCACAGCTGCTACACAAACATTCAGACACTTGTTGTTAGTTGTGAGATCGCGACCCCATGGACAACACTCCTCCAGGCCTTCTTGTCCTCCACCGTCCCCCGGAGTCCACCCAGGCTCACGCCACTGACATTGACACTGGCGGTCAGCAAATAAATCCATCTGGTATAGTAAAGGCCTTGATAGGACAAACCTCTCTCAGTGGCTTAGCCATGCTACATTGTCAGATTTATTTATTTTATTATTTATTAAAACATTTCTATGCCGCCCCATTCGCTGAAGCCTCGGGGCGGCTCACAATTGTGTGAACCTGGACTGTTTCTTGCAGGGCAGCTTGTTTGTGGGCAGCAAAGCGCTTTGACAACGTAGGGCTTATTTTACACACAACCTAGTTGGCCAGCTTGATTGTGTGTACTAGAAAATGGCAAACATTCTTTGCTGGAGCGCCTCTTAATGGCTTCATTTGCACTCATGTCCCAGTCAACTCCCCCCCCCCCCCCGAATTCTATGAAGGGGGATAGTTTGCACTTTCCTAAGCACCCAGCATCTCAGAAAAGGGTGGAAAAGTGCCTAGAACTTGAAAAAGAAAACCTCATCACGAAAAGAGTGATTTAGTGGCTACCCCCTTTTTATAAGCAAAGATGATGGCTTTGGGGTCTCTTGACAGCTTGGCTTTTGACAGCAGTCAAGAGTAAACAGTCAAAAATAAAGCTTTTTGCAGCATCTCTGATTCAATGTCCACGAAGGCTACAAGAGACACTTTGAGAACCATTTGCTTTGTTTTTAAAGTTCCTTTACTCTACCTTGGACAACATTGTGGGCTACAGTGCGCAGAAGCATATGCCAGAATAAATTTGTAGGTCTTTAAGGTGCCACAGGCTTTTCGCGGCAACAGGCTAAGATGGCTACCTCAGGAGGTGTTCTGAGGAAATCCCAAGGATGTGCTTATAAGCAGATGGGAGATCGTTCAGGCAGAAGATCAAAGTGACTAGGAACCAGTCTTGAATGTAAGAGGATGGCGTATATTCAGAGCACAAAGGTACTCAGGTCTAGAGCCCTGCAGGACAAGGCGAGCAACATCCCAGGTTATGGAGACGTGCTTTGAAATACTTTCCTCTTTTGGCAGGCTATGGAAACGTCTCCCCCAAAACAGCAGCTGGTCAGATCTTTTGCGTCTTCTTTGCTCTCTTTGGAATTCCCTTGAACATTGTCTTCCTGCACCGCATTGGCAAAATCCTCTCAACACTTTGTGAAAGGTTTGCAAAGTGGCTATACCAGAAGGGAATGAAGAAGGTAATTACACGGGCGCAATCTCCAGATGACCAAATAAACCTGGTTTCTTCACCAGCCACAAGACTCAACACGTGGTCATTCAGCTGCAACGCAGTCTCTGCGACTTGGTCACACTGGAGCTTCTATGCATTTGCAGAACTCCTTGAATCACCGACAGAACATCCCTATCCTGAAGTTACAGGGGGTAGCAGCTAGGATGTATTTTATTTATTTATTTAGAAAATTTCTATGCCGCCCCATTCGCCGAAGCCTCAGGGCGGCTCACAAACATAAATAACTTCAATTAAAATAATATAAATTAACAGTATAAAATAAGTCGGCCTGTCCAAAGAATAAAATAAATAAATACTATTAACAGTTAAAATGACATTTGAATAAAAAGGTCTTCGTCTGGCACCGAAAAACAAATAACGACGGCGCCAGGCGGACCTCTCTGGGGAGCACATTCCATAGATTGGGCGCCACCGCAGAGAAAGCCCGCCTCCAAGTACTCACCCTCCTAATTTCCTTCACGGAGGGTTCCCGGAGAAGGGCCTCTCCCGCAGATCTCAGGGGGCGGGCGGGCATATATGGATGTAAATGCTCCTTCAGGTAACCAGACCCAAGCCATTAAGGGCTTTATAGGTCATCACCAACACCCTGAATTGGGCCCGGACTTCAGTGGGAAGCCACTGAAGCTGACAGAGGACTGGAGTCATATGAACATAACGCCCAGTCCCCGTCAGCAACCTGGTAGCTCCAATTGAAGTATCCGGACAGTCTTCAAGGGTAGCCCCATGTAGAGCGTGTTACAGAAGTCAAGGCGGGAAGTCACTAACGCGTGTGTCACTGTCGCCAGGCAGTCATACTCCAGGTAGGGGTGCAGCTGATGGATCAGCCGAAGCTGAAAGAAAGCGCTCCTCGGCACCGCTGTCACCTGAGCTTCTAGTGAAAGCTCCGGATCGAGGAGCACTCCCAAGCTGCGAACCTTGTCCCTAAGAGGGAGTGCAACCCCATTCAGGACTAGGTTCAATTCACCCTCCCCAAAGCCCAATCCGCCAACCAACAGGACCTCCGTCTTGTCTGGACTGAACTTCAGTTTTGATGTATCCATCAAATCTGACCAAGTCCATGTACTGCACCCAAATTTGGTTAAATCCAAATTTGGATCCAGTTGTAAAAACACTTGACTGGCTGTGTTGGCAAGTAAATGCAGGCAGGCAGGTCCCCCTCACTGCAAATGTGGCATTGCTCAAACAGCAAGGCCAGCACAAGATGGAATACAGTGAGTAGCATCAACAACACCTGTAATAAAACATTTGGACAGGTTTCCCATATATTTCCAGAATCTATTCAAAGTGGCAGCCACATTAATTAACTGTACTGGCATTCTGCTTTTGCATCATGGCATCATTGCCCTGCATTTTTACCCCACCTTGTTTCCTCTTGTGGGGAGCCATAAGGCAACTACCACAGTCCCCTTCCGGTCCTTTTTACGTAGCTTCCTGGCAACAACCCTGTGAGAGCAAGTGACTGGCCCAAAGTCACACAGGGAGCTTCATGGTCGAGTGAAGAGCAGAACCTGGATCTCGCAGGACCCCAGTCCAGCACTCTACCTACCACACCTCCCTGGCTCTGTACCAGGAAAAACAGCATCAAAATGGGTAATCTTTACAGTTCTGCTTGGCATACAACTGAAATACCTGCTGGACTGCCTTCTCTTCCATCAGTCCACCCTGTCCATTGAGATGGCCACCTAAAGCCTTTCTCTGCAAGCTCCTGCCCTCTGCCACGTGGGAGGCAGTGACTAGAAAGAGAGTCTTTTTGGTGGTGGCTCCTTACCTTTAGGATGCCATTTCCAAGGAGACCTGCCTGGAAACAATAGAGGCTAGTAAACAATAGAATAGAACAAACAACAGAAGCAGGGTGAATTGGGAAGGATCTGCAGATCTCCCATTCCCCTCATAAGGCAAGAAAGACTAAGTCAGCCTGCATGGAGATGGAGTTAATTTTTCCTCACACTGGAAGGGAAAGTTAAAAAAGAAAAAAGAAAAAAAAGAAGCAGCAGCAGCAGCAGCAACATGGCTAACAAAGAGGTAAAAATAAGGCCAAGGCAATTTGGGCCTCTGGGCCATCAAACCTGCCATTTTTGTCTTTCAGAAAACCACACGATGCTTGACTCTTTTGTTCTTCCTGCTTATGGGAATACTCGTGTTCCTGTGTGTGCCATCCTTCATCTTTCAAGAGATAGAGGGCTGGACTTACAGTGAAGCCATTTATTTTGCATTTATTACCCTCAGCACCATTGGCTTCGGAGATTACGTAACAGGTATGGTTTCCTGCGGCTGTTTGCAAGGGCTACTGTGTGTGACCTCAGGGTGGCTTGCTCGGTCCCACTTTGTGGGACCCGAATTCCACTGCCTGCTTAAGACACCTGAATCTGGGCTGCTCTCATTATGGAAGTGAACTGTGCTCCTTCAGTGGACTCCCAGAATGAACCAATCTGTGCCACTAAAAGTATACAGACTTCCAAACTATGGTATGTGCAAACTATCATTTGGGATCCTGATTGGACAACTGCAATGCACTCCATGTGGGGCTGCCCTTGAAGGTGGCCCAGATACTTCAGCTGGCCCAAAACAGAGCAGCCAGGCTTTTTACAAGGACTGGTAAATATGCTTGCATAACACGGGTCTTGTACTGTCTGCCGTGGCCACCAATTGAAGTCTGGGCCCAATTCGAGGTGCTAACAATGATATATAAAGCCCTAAATGGTTTAGGGCCTGAGTACCTGAAGGAGCATCTCCTTCCATATACAGCTGCCTGACCCCTAAGATCTTTGTCTGAGGTCCTTTTTCGGGAGCCCTCCTTGAAGGAGATCAAAAGAGTGGCTACCCAGAGAAGGGCCTTCTCTGTGGTGGCACCCCAGGTCTGGAACCTGCTCCCAAGAGAGATGTGCTGGGTGCTGACACATTATTCATTTTGGCAGCAGGCCGAAACTTTATTTTCATTATGTTTTAAGGTTTAATGTTGTTTTAATGATTGGCTTTTATTGTATGCCTGTACAATAGACCTGTTGCTGTTTACTGTATTGCCATCCTGAGACCCCTGATATTGAATGGGATATAAACGTAAAAATACTTTAAGCCTCCACAGTAAAAGAGATGCAACGAATCTGCTGAACACTGATTCAAAATAGGAAAGCATCCATCGAAAGCATCACCAGAAGGAGAGTTTAACCATGGCACCTTCTCAAACTGGGGAAAGGTTGAGTGGCAGAGCACAGTGCTCAGTCCAGCCAGTGGCACGAAGCTGGATTCCCACTGAACATCAGGAAAAACTCCCTGAAGATTTATTTACTGTTCTATTATGAACTGAAACGTTTTAAATAAATAAATAAATAAATAATTTATATCATTTCTATACCATCCATCAGCAAAAAAAAAAAAAAAAAAAAGGCTCTCTGGCCGATTCACATTGTGAAAATGTACAAGAAAGACAAGATCCAACAATATATTAAATCAGTTAACATATAAAATCAGACAAATATAATGCTTCAAATAAAATGGAAACAATAAGCCTACAGCAGCTGCAATCAGATCAGGTATAACAGAAGTACAAGATAAAATGCAATGTAAAAAATAAGAAAAAATGTAAATGTTAAAATACTGGGTAAATAAGGTTTATACCTGGTGCTGAAAGGAGTAAAGAGTAGGTGCCAAGTGCAGCTCTTTGGAGAGCGGGTGCCACCACCAAAGAGGCTATTCCCCCAGTAGCCAGCCCCTTTGCTTCCTTTAGAGGGGGCTCTCTGAGAAGAACCTCAGACAATGACCTCAAGGCCCAGGCAGGAGAGGAATAGGAAACTGGACTGCCAGTACAAATCTTCCATGCGAGAACAGCCGGGGCTCTTCAGCTTAGGAAAAGAGCAGGTGAGGGGAGACACGACAGAGGTGTTTAAAATAACGCTTGGTGTGGAAAAAGTGAAGAGAGTCATTTTTCTCTCTCCCTTAACACTCAAACCTGGGGCATCCCAGGAAGCTGACTAGTGGGAGGTTTTGGACAGGTGAAAGGAAGGCCTTCTTCACACAATGTAGAGTTAAACTAAGGAATTCACTGTCATGGGAGGGGGCGATGGCCACCAGTCTAGGTGGCTTTAAACAGGAACTGGACATATTCATGAGGGGGGAGGCTCTCCGTGGCTACTAGCCTTGCTGGCCATGTGCTCCCTCCTTCACCAGAGGTGGCCTGGCTGCATACTCCAGCGGCTGAGGAGCTAGGAGGGAGGAGGCCTTGCACCCATCATCCTGCTGGAGGGATCCTGTGGGCAGCTGGTTTGCCACCATGTGAACAGAGTGCTAGACTAGATGGACCTCGGATCTGACCCAGCATGGCTTTTCTTAAGATCTAGTGTAATAATCTCCTTCATGGATCACTGCCTTGCCGTGGCGAAGGGGCTTGCGTAGCTCAATGAAGCTATGAGCTATGCCGTGCAGGGTCACCCAAGACGGACAGGTCATAGCAGAGAGCTCTGACAAAAGGTGATCCACTGGAGAAGGAAATGGCAACCCACTCCAGTATCTTTGCCATGAAAACCCCATGGACAGTACCAAAAGGCAAAAAGATATGATGCCGGAAGATGAGCCCCTCAGGTCGGAAGGTGTCCAATATGCTACTGGAGAAGAGCAGAGGGCTAGTACTAGTAGCACCAGAAAGAATGAAGCGACTGGGTCAAAGCCGAAAGGACACTCAGTTGCTTATGTATCTGGTGATGAAAGGAAAGTTCGATGCTGCAAAGATCTATACTCCATAGGAACCTGGAATGTAAGATCCATGAATCAAGGCAAGCTGGATGTGGTCAAACAAGAGATGACAAGACTGAACATCGACATCTTAGGAATCAGTGAACTAAAATGGACAGGAATGGGTGCATTTAATTCAGATGACCATCAGGTATTCTACTGCGGGCAAGAATCCCTCAGAAGAAATGGAGTAGCCTTCATAGTCAATAAAAGAGTAGGAAAAGCAGTACTGGGATACAATCTCCAAAATGACAGAATGATCTCAGTTTGAATCCAAGGAAAACCATTCAACATCACAATAGTCCAAGTCTACGCCCCAACCACTGGTGCTGAAGAGGCTGAAGTTGACCGGTTCTATGAAGGCCTACAACACCTTCTAGAATTAACACCCAAAAATGATGTCCTTATCATCATGGGGGACTGGAATGCTGAAGTAGGAAGCCAAAAGATAACCGGAATAACAGGCAAGTTTGGCCTTGGAGTACAAAATGAAGCAGGGCACAGGCTGGTAGAATTTTGTCAAGAGAATACGATGGTCATAGCAAACACTCTTTTCCAACAACCCAAGAGACGACTCTACACATGGACATCACCAGACGGTCAACGCAGAAATCAGATTGACTATGTGCTCTGCAGCCAAAGATGGAGAAGCTCTATACAGTCAGTAAAAACTAGACCAGGAGCTGACTGTGGCTCAGATCATGAGCTTCTGGTTGCAAAATTTAGGCTTAAGTTGAAGAAAGTAGGGAAAAGCACTAGACCACTCAGGTATGACCTAAATCATATCCCTGATGAATATACAGTAGAGGCGACAAATAGATTTAAGGAATTAGATCTGATAGACAGAGTGCCTGAAGAACTATGGATGGAGGTTCACAACATTGTACAAGAGGCAGCAACTAAAACCATCCCAGAGAAAAAGAAATGCAAGAAAGCAAAATGCTGTCTGAGGAAGCTTTACAAATAGCTGAGGAAAGAAAGGAAGCAAAAGGCAAGGGAGAAAGAGAAAGATACAAACAATTGAATGCAGAATTCCAGAGAATAGCTAGAAGAGATAAGAATGCCTTCTTAAATGAACAGTGCAAAGAAATAGAAGAAAACAATAGACTAGGGAGGACCAGAGATCTCTTCAAGAAAATTGGAGATATGAAGGGAACATTTCATGCAAAGATGGGCATGATAAAGAACCAAAATGGCAGGGACAGAACAGAGGCAGAAGAGATTAAGAAGAGGTGGCAAGATTACACAGAAGAACTATACAAGAAAGAGCTTAACGTCCCTGATAACCACGATGGGGTGGTCACTGACCTCAAGCCAGACATCCCGTAATGTGAAGTCAAATGGGCCTTAGGAAGTCTGAGCAACAACAAAGCTAGTGGAGGCAACAGTATTCCAGCTGAGCTATTCAATATCCTAAAAGACGATGCAGTTAAAGTACTACACTCAGTATGCCAGCAAATTTGGAAAACTCAACAGTGGCCACAGGATTGGAAAAGGTCAGTTTACATTCCCATCCCAAAGAAGGGCAATGCCAAAGAGTGTTCAAACTACCGCACCGTTGCACTCATTTCACATGCTAGCAAAGTGATGCTCAAAATCCTACAAGCTAGGCTCCAGCAGTATGTGAACTGAGAACTACCAGAAGTACAGGCAGGATTTCGAAGAGTGAGAGGAACTAGAGATCAAATTGCCAACATACGCTGGATCATGGAGAAAGCTAGGGAGTTCCAGAAAAACATCTACTTCTGCTTCATTGAGTATGCTGAAGCCTTTGATTGTGTGGATCACAACAAATTGTGGCAAGTTCTTAAAGAGATGGGAGTACCAGACCATCTCATTTGTCTCTTGAGAAACCTATATGCGGGTCAAGAAGCAACAGTGAGAACTGGACACGGAACCACTGATTGGTTCAAAATTAAGAAAGGAGTTCGGCAAGGCTGTATACTGACACCCTGCCTATTTCACTTATATGCAGAGCACATCATGAGAAAGGCGGGCCTAGATGAATCACCAGTTGGAATTAAGATTGCTGGGAGAAATATCAACAACCTCAGATATGCAGATGATACCACTCTCATGGCAAGTGAAGAGGAACTAAAGAGCCTCTTGATGCAGGTGAAGGAGGAGAGCGCAAAAGTTGGCTTGAAACTCAACATTAAGAAAACTAAGATCATGGCATCCAGTCCTCTCACTTCCTGGCAAATAGATGGGGAAGAAATGGAGGTAGTGACAGATTTTATTTTCCTGGGCTCCAAGATCACCACAGACAGGGTCTGCAGCCAAGAAATTAAAAGACACTTGCTCCTTGGGAGGAAAGCTATGGCAAATTTAGACAGCATACTAAAAAGCAGATACATCACCCTGCCAACAAAAGTGTGTATAGTCAAGGCTATGGTTTTCCCAGTTGCAATGTATGGCTGTGAAAGCTGGACCATAAGGAAGGCTGAGCGCAAAAGGATTGAGGCCTTTGAATTGTGGTGCTGGAGGAGACTCCTGTGAGTCCCTTGGACTGCAAGGTGATCAAACCAGTCAGTCCTAGAGTAGATCAGCCCTGACTGCTCTTTAGAAGACCAGATCCTGAAGATGAAACTCAAATACTCTGGCCACCTAATCAGAAGGAAGGACTCCCTAGAGCAGAGCCTAATGCTGGGAACAATAGATAACAAAAGAAGAAGGAAACGGCAGAGGATGAGGTGGCTGGATGGAGTCACTGGGGCTGTGGGTGTGAGCTTAAGTGGACTCTGAGGGATGGTGGAGGACAGGAAGGCCTGGAGGAATGTTGTCCATGGGGTTGCGATGGGTTGGACACGACTTCGCGACTAAGAACAACAACAAAGTGTAATAATGGCTTATAATAATAAATGGCATAATTTAATCAGTTTGAATGTAACCGCAAGTTTTGCCAAGAAATGGCAAAGTCAAAAACAACGCAAAGGTAGGAGGTTCCAACGCACAGACAAGTTCCTCATAGAAACTGCACATTTTTAAGAGTTCGCTCCTAACAGATATTATGTTTCTTTCCCCTGTGCGCTCAGGAAGACAACATGATAAGAACTATTTTCCAGGGTACAGGATTTTGGTAGCAATTTGGATTATCTTCGGACTCGCTTGGATAGCCCTGCTGTTTAATCTACTGACCGCATTACTGGAAGAGCCAGAAGAAAAACCCATAGAAGAGTACCTACAGGTCAAAAGAGTTACAAGAAAGAAGAAAAAGCAAAATCCAGAAGGGGATCCGCCTTCTACATTTCCCCTGGAAAATGATTTATCTTTACACCCAAAGGAAGATGAACAGAAAAATCAGTTATAACAGCAAGGGGACTGTTTTTTGCAATTATATGTCATGGCAATATTCTACTGGCTTCCTGAAAACTGGCCAGTGATCTTTCTGTTATGTAATAAAATAAGATTTTACAGGAATTTTGCATGGAATGCTCCCATCTCCTCTTTGCAGAGCATACATCCTAGTTTCATAATACGACGGGTTTTCAAAAAGTTTCTGCACTTTCTATTTTATAAATATATTTTATATACGTTTTGCTGATGGCATTAAAAAGTTTGGGAAAAATGCATTGAAAAGGAAGGTGACTATGTAGAAATGTGATGAAATTTTTTGAAATTTTATTTAATAGAGTTAAAAAAGTGTGGAAACGTTTTGAAAACCCCTGCTATATTCTCAATTTTTAGCCCACCAAGAGTTCCAGGTTGGACTCTCTTAGAATCCAAGTTCTGCCCTTTCAGAATGCATACTATAATAGACTTGTCCTTCTTTAAGATACTACAAGACTCTGTGATTTCATATTTTGAAATTCAAAATGTAGAGTTCAAGATTCACTTTGGAACTTACAGCATTACAGTGCCTTTTAAAAAAAACTTTTGCAGTAGTTCTCAGCATCTAACAAGGGAGCATCTATTTCCCATTTGGTCTTGGTTTGCACCTAAGCTCAACCCAAGCTATGTGCCAACCCTGCATCAGGGTTTAAATACAGGTGGTTACTCACAGAGAATCCATGGTTTGTTCATGTGTTGTGAACTCTGGAGTGCCTGGGGTACACAACCCAAAGTTAAACCACAGTGGAGTGTTTGCATGCAACAACAGCTGACAATTCAAGGAAACCCCATGATTCAACCCATTCTCAGCTGTGCCTTGTGCAAACCAGGTCTGTGATTAAACTTCTTGAGGCCCTAGGAAGGGAGCTGAAACTGGAACAAGGTCAGCTCTGGCAACGTAGACCATAAATTTTAACATGGACCAACTGCATAAAGAACGTAATGGCCTTGAGCTTAACAAGAGCTGCACAAGGCTGCCAAGGAATTTTGAGTTAAGGACATGAGCTGTCAGGACTTGGTACACTCCACCCAATTAAGCACATCAAACCCGGGAGGAGCAAAACTATGTTTTATACTTTAGAATAAGTTTGATCACAGCAAAATGGCAATCAAACGGGAGCACATGATGGAGTCCCCTTTTATACCTCTGCTGACCTGGTCGTGATGACAGATGCCCAGAAGATTGAAATTCCCACCACCAGTGCTGATTGGTACATTTGAATGCAGTTGGTTCCCACCCTCACCTGGGAGTTGGGCTGGGCGCTCTGGCAGGAGGTTGCTCACTCTCTGGCCACGTGGAATGCTCCCATTTACCTTGACGATACTTGGGGATGTGAACAGCCCGTCTGGGGTTAATGTCAGCCAGCTAGATATGTCCCACAGTCATGTGTCCTTAACTCAGAGAAGATGTGACAGTCCATAGCAGCAACAAACTAGAAAAATGCATAGTATATAATCATTAAAATTTATTACTACATTTTCTTTTAAACCTTGAAAATAGATTTTTCCAGCAGCCTCAGCCACTGGCACTGAAGAACGAGGTGTTCAGCTCTTCTTGCCCATGTCATTCTCTCAAGTGAAACGACGCTTCCTTCCATGCTTCCTCATGCAGAAACGTTCTTGTCACACAGAAATCTAGATGTCAAAAGACTTCTCCCTGATCTGCTAGCTTTCTAGCTGCAGGGATTTCCTTTTCAGGGAGGTACATCCTATGATGCTGCATGGCTTTAGCATCTCTGTGAAATGCAGGTCACCCACTTATGACCATTTGCTTGCAATCAGATTCTTAGAGAGTACAAAAATGCTGTGTGCGCGCCACTTCATGCAATCTGATTTTTTTTCTGCAAACCAGAGGAGGGGAAAAACCTACAGAAACAAAGATCTTAAAAAAAAAGCTTAGTAGAGTTAGACCTGCTTACTTTAGATCAGGATCGGCAACCAGTGGCTCCAGAGCTGCACGTGGTTCTTGAATCCCTCTGCTGCTCAAAATTCGGGCCAGCACAGCCGCCTAGGCTGGTTAAGTAAATTGCTGCATTCCTCTATTGTGCAGGGAAAGAGTGGAACAAGCTTCCTGCAGGCTCTCCTGTTACTCAACCCCTGCTGAAAACAATCTCTTTCTCCAAATGTAACCTCCTTCCTCTGAATGATAAAAGCTTGGGACCTGTCACAATTCACAGCACTTGACTGTTTATCTGCTAATCAGTCACTAAACACACCTGTATCTCCCATCTGGGACCTGCTGAGCTTCCCCTCCACCCCTCACCCCGTAGGCCAACCATGGATAAATTGAAGAAAAGTTTCTGAAGAAAACCGAACGTTTGATGGTACGTGGGTAGATTCACTTGCTTTTACCGCTGACAAACTTACGGGGTTTGCTGTTTAATGCGTGCAGCCCTTTAGGCACTGACTTTGACTCTGCAGAAAGCTGTTCTCCTATTCAAAATATATGAAAGGAATCCTACTAGTTTATAATGTAAGATCAAAAATAACAGTTTTTAGTGACTGAACAAGAGCTGCAGCTAAATCTTAATGAAGATACAGATCTACTTGTTTTTTTAGGAGTTCAAAATGTTTTTGTTGCATACAGAAATATTTTTTTTCTCTGTAGCAGTTCATTGATTTCATAAATGCAACATACTATAGTTTTTTTTTTACACATATCATAAAGGTAAACGATATATGCAGTGTTATCTTCATTTTAGAGGTCAAAAGGGTTTTGTGGCTCCCGGTGTTTTGTTTTCTGTGGGAAACGGGTCCAAATAACTCTTTGAGTGCTTAAGGTTGCCGACCCGTTCTAGATATTTCCCCCCCTTGCCCGATATCAGAGCAGGAATTGCTTCCTAGCAATGAACAGGCCTCTTCTCCAACAGAGATGGGAGTTTATCCTCTTTGCAAAGCCAACGTTGTTTTCGCTTACATGCAACCAGGCTCCTGCTGCGAATCGGAGCACACGCAGCAGCGCAAAGAGGGGAAAAATCCAATCTACCCGGGCAGGCAAAAAAGCTAACAGCCCTGAAAGAAAAGCCGCTACAACCTGGCCATCGTGAGCAAGTCTTTGCCGCTTCCAATAATCCAGAAGGAATTACGCTAAGGGCTCCGGAGGGTGAGCAGGGCTTCGAGGTTTGCGTGCACGTCTGAATGTCGTTTCTTCAGCGTGCACCAAACTGCCCTGCAAGCAAATCGCGCCTGCTCCAAGCAAAAGCCATCAAGACTTGGCAGAGGCTGCAGCGGGAAACTGAACACCCAGAAGGGAAGCTCAGACCTTTGCAAAGGCGCCGGCTTTTTTGGCAGATCCAGAGATTTGCAGGTTACCATTGGAAGAGAGGGAAGAGGCGGGCTTGTCCATGTCTGGGAGCTGGCTTAAACTAAGCACGAAGCCTGACTTGCTTCCCTGCAGGAGCACTTCTTAAACCACGTCTTGTTGCGCTCAGTCAGGGCACGATACGGAGTCATTTTAGTGCTTTTGGCAGGCTTTTAAAGCCTCTTTCTCTTCCTAATTTACATACAGTTCGTGGTCCTACTTCATGGTGGGGTGGGGAACTTCTAGAAACAACGCACACCATGCATTTTTTTCCCAAATACCGGCCATGTCTCCCCTTCCTAGCCTTTTTCCTAAGCTGAAAAGTCCCCGCTGTGGTACCTGCTCCTCAAAGGGATCATTTTCATTGCCCCCTGCACATTTCCAGCTCAATAATGCCCTTTCTCAGTTAAAGCAGAGCTGCACAAAATATTGTAAGTGCACCCATAGTTTATTTGCTTCTATGGAAGCGGGAAGGTCCTCATTATTTCTGACTTGGGCTAATTTATGGGTGCTTGTCCTTCTTTGGTGGCTTCACTATCTTTTTATCGCTTTCATATAGTGTGCTTTTTGCTGGCTGCTATTTTGCAGTAATAAAGCAAACTACAAAAGTTCAAATGTGTAATAGTTGCTATTATCAAGTGCTTCATAGGAGTAGCAGCAAGCACTTAGTTAATACACTAAAATGTTGCATTTGTCTAACTGGCTGTCCTGGAGAAATCTCTCATTGGCCCAACACCCCTCCAAGAATGCCACAAATAAAGGAGGCTGCAATTAAGCCTTCTGCACCGGGCCAGCCGCAGAAGATGCTAGAAAGTTTCCCTTATATGGTAAGAAGATACTAGAAGGTTTTCTCAGTTGGTATCCTGCGTTTTGATTGGCTATTCTCGTGTAGCGTGGAACATGCTGATTGGTCGCTGTGCCCTTACGGGTGGTATCTCATACTTGGTATAAATACTATTTTCCACTGTATTTTTTAGGGAGTGATATTTTGTTCCTTGGGTGTAAAACATTAGAGATTTTCCTCATAAATTATTTTGTTACGGAGTCTTTTGTTTACTTGGGCCTCTGGATCTTTGAACCAGATAAAGGGTGGTTGTTTCCAAGGATTTTCTTTTTCTCCAACAGCAGGTTTAGGGTAGAACTATATAATTGTGAGATAAAGTGGAGGCCAAAATCTTATTTTTCCAAGTCTTCCTTAAATGAGCTCAGGTCCTTATTTTAAGCAAAGCCTTTGACCAGAAGAAAGCTGTAGTTCCAGAGCTTTAAAGCTAATTGTGAGAGAGTTTTTAAAATTTATTTACAAAATTGGTATGCTGTCCAATTATTAACATCTCTATTTTCAAGACATTGTATTGTTAGGAGATCCAGGAATTCTTAGATTTTTGTTGTAGTTTTAGAGCTTTAAATGTAATTGTGAGAAGATGTTTCTGAATGTTTTTCTTCCAAGTTGAGTTTATTTTCAAGACATTATAAATTGGTTAAGGGAGCCAGGTATTTATTTGTGATTTTGTTTTAGGTTCGTTAAAATGCTTGGAAAACAAATTTACTCAATTTTGTATTCAGTAGAGTATTATGTAGTTGCTGTGGTCGGATTGATAGGACTTGTTTGTAATTTAGAAGTAGGATTAAAAAGGAAATGAGAAAATATTTCAGCTGTTAGAGTTGCTTGGAAATGAATAGGAACGTTGCAAAAAGTTGGAAAAACTAAGATGAAGTATTTTGAGTTTATTTAACTATAGAAGTGGTTAGAAATCTATTTAGGGTGGAATTGAAACTATCAGAAGACAAGTTTGGATTTTAAAAAATATAAATTCGGAGCAGAGTTTGGAAATTGGAGGATTAATGGAGGGGCACGATAAGAGAATTGCAAATACATTAGAGAGATGTTAAATTGAAGAAAATGGAAATATATGACAATTTTAAGGTGGTGGTGTGCAATTGGGTAGTTTAGTTCAAAGAGAGAATGATTTTGAAGAAAGGTTAGCCTGTCCAGAGTCAAGGAACCATTTTATGACTAAGAGGGTGGGAATCTCAGGTGCTTTAGCAGAAGTGAAGACATTTACAGCTGCTAAAAATGCCCCAAAAGTAGCTGTGCTAAGAGCAAATATTTCTTGCTCTTGTTTAAGAGCTGGTGAGAGGTGCAGTGGTTAAGAGTGCAGGACCCCCAGGGCTTGGGCAATTTGAGTTCTAGTCCACGCTCAGCCATGGAGCCAACTGGGTGGCTTTTGGCCAGTCACAGACATTCAGCCCAACCCACCTCACAGGGTGGTTGTTGGGGAAATAAGATTTGAGAGCAGGAGGAAGAGAATGATACAAACTGCTTTTGAGCTTGTAAGGAAAAAGCAGGATATATATCTAGTTACAGATATGTTGAAGCACCATCTTATAACCCTGCTAGCTTGCTAATACTGGTCACAAGTTAATGCAGATAATAAGTGGCTGCAAGAAAAAAATACCGAAAGATCAAATTGGTGAGGGTGTTCAAGGATAGGCTGGACGTCATGAAGAGGCCCCTTCTGACTCGCTGTTTCTGTGTTTCTACATTTTCTAAGAAGCCAGAGAGTCTCTAGCTGTGGGGCAGCATACAAGTGTCATGAATAAATTATTCAGATAGGTATGCATTACCAGAGCCCTGTAAAACAAAATGTATGGCATGTGCTTAGTAAAGCTACTACTCCAGTTGTGTGAGATGGTATACCACACACAAAGCTTGTGCAGGGTCTGTGCCAGAGGAATAAAGTGAGAAAACCCCCACAAGATGCTTTCAGAGTGTTTAGCTCCATACAAGTCCTTTTCTTCCACATACTGAAGTAGCTTACTAAAACGGCTTGGGGCTGTAAAACTCAGTCCCCAAATCCCCCAGGGCACTGGCCTCCTCCCCTTGGAGGACTCCTTTGCTCCAGAGTCGTTTGCCCCTATAGCCCATGATTTTGGGAAAACAGCTTCACTAGGGTTACATTTACTCGAAAGTGTTGGGGGTTGCATAATTTTATGGGACATTTTCATCCACTGGGTCAGTTTAGGCTTTATAAAGCCAAAGTATTTGTATTCTTTTTCTTCTATTCTGAATCTGTCTAGTGAATACTTCATGGTCTTCGTGCGTTATGTTTATGTGCCTATGTTGAGCCCGTTGCTGGGAAGATTCTGTCTCTGAACTCAGGCCTTTTCTCAGCCCTTTTGGCATTTTTTCCCAAACTGGAAAAGCCTAGTATTAACTGCCCCAGTGGTTGACTGTCCAACTACCATGAAAGCCTGATTCTCCATGCAGCAAGATCTCTGAGCAAGGAAAATGATATGAGGACAAGGACGATGGCAAGGGGAATGGTGGGTGCAGTATTTGTAATCTGGACGGTCAGATTGGTTAAGCAATCCAGTCCCCAGTTAGGCTTCATTTGCCGTATAATGTGCATCCATTATGTTTGCATTTAGTAAGTGTTTTGCTATAGAATGTACTCTGGTCTCTCTGCTATAATTAGGGGTTCCTTATGAGAACCCGTGTGGTGTGGTGGCTGTTTGTTGGATTGCTTTTTACCTTTATGCTATGTATAAAAAACTAGTGTATTGCATTTATGAAATCAATGGACAGAGAAAACATTTTTATTTTTGCATGCAACAAAAACGCATTAAGCATACTGGTAAACCAGTCTCGTCAGCAGTGAAAGCACATGAATCTGCCCACGAACCATTAAACATTCTGTTTTCTTCTGAAACTTCTTTTCTTGGATTTATCCATGGTTGGCCTACCGGGGGTTGAAAAGCTCAATCGTGTGCCGGTGGGTTGTGACTTGTATTTTGAGTGACAGGAAGCCCCAGCAGAGGGATGAAAGAGCCACATGTGGCTTCGGAGCTGCAGGTTGCTGACACCTGCTCTAGGAACAAGATAGGGTCAAGGAGCCGCTCCCAAGCTGTGTGCCCTGTCCTTTAGGGGGAGTGCAACCCCATCCAGAATGGGGCCAAAATCACTCATCTGGAAGCCTGAACCACCTACCAACAGAACCTTCATCTTGTCTGTATGAAGCCTCAATTTACTGGCTCTCATCCAGCCCAATACCTCAGCCAGACACCGATTGAGGACCGACACCGCCTCACCTGGATTGGATGTTTTATTTATTTAAAACCTTTGTATGCCATCACCATATGCCTTGGAATCTTGGGACGGCTCACAATACATATAATTAAAAACAAAGTGATCTTTATAAATAAATTCAATAAAAGATTACATAAGGACAAAAAAAATGAAAACAAAAAGCGACTGTTCGACAATAAAATACTAGTTTTTAAAATAGCAATTCAATAAAAAGGCTTTAATGCCGGAAAGAAAATAAACTTGGTCCCAGGTGCACCTCTCCAGTAAGCGCATTCCATAATCTGAGCGCCACCGCAGAGAAGGCCCTGCTTTGGCTGGATGTTCTTTTTATCTCCTTCAAAATGTAAAAGAGAGGCAGAGCTGGGTGTCTTCAGCATACTGATAACTGCGTAGGCCAAAACTTTGGATGATCTCTCCCAGTGGTTTCATGTGGATGTTAACATGGGGGACAAAATAGAGCCCTGTGGAACCCCATGACAAAGCTGCCAGGTGTAAAGCTACAGTAGTCCCCCAGTACCACCTTCTGGACTTAGCTAGTCAGGTAGGAGTGGAAACACTGCAAAGCAGTGCCTCCAACTCCCAACCCGGCGAGCCTATCCAGAAGGATACCATGGTTGATGGTATCAAAAACTGCTGAGAGGTCCAGGAAAACCAACAGGGACACACTCCCGTCTGTCCCTGCACAGGTCATCATACAAAGCAAAGGCAGTCTCTGTTGCATAGATGGGCCTGAAACCAGATTGAAATGGGTCTAGATCAGGGGTCCTCAAACTTTTTAAATGGGGCCAGTTCACTGTCCCTCAGACTGTTGTGGGGTGGCTGGACTATAGTTTGAAAAAATGTGAACGAATTCCTATGCACACTGCATGTATCTTTCTTGTAGTGCAAAAAAAAAAAAAAAGCAAACTATACCATATTTAAAATGAATAATTTAATCAACATAAACTTACTTACTTCAATGGGAAGTATGGGCCTGTTTTTGACTAATGAGATGGTCAATGTCCGGTTCCATATTTGTCTCTGCTAGTCGTAACAAGTGATGCAAGTGTGCATCAGTTAGTCTGAATCTGGTTGGAGATTTCAGATGTTTCATTCGGGAAAAGTCTCTTCTTAGACATAGGTACTGCCAAAGATGGATGCCATTTTGAGTGCATGGTTCCTGAGATTAAGATACATCTCAGAAGGTAGAGATGCATAGAAATCAGTAAGGCTGCTTGACTTGAATGAGTCTTTCAGAGAGTCAATTCTGTAGTTTGGCCAGTTCCATTTGGTAAATCAGATCAACAAGGTCAATGTCAATTGAAAATGGGTTCTGGAAAACTTGAAAACTTGCTCGCAGTGCTGAAATACTGAGCTGCTTCTGCTTCACAAAAGTATTTTGCTGAGTTGTCAATCCATTTTTCAGTTTTAATATTTTATCTTTTCTCACTTGTCTGGCCAAACTATCATATTTATCCTTACGTTGAGTTTTGTAGTGTCAATGCAAGACCAGCACAGCATGGAGGTAGCTTGATCTAGCAGAGAGCATGGAGCTAGCCAGAGTTAGCAGAGAGAGCTGGCCCATGCGCAGTTGAAGGGAGCTGTCACAGTTTGGCGCATGGGCCAGCTCTCTGCTAGTCTCTAAAACAAAGAGTTTCAGAGTATGCCTGCACTGGCTCAGCTTTCAGACTCATTCGGAGATTGTGCCTCCATGTCTCCCTGGCTGTTCCTCCCTCGGCCCTTCCCTCAATCCTCTGAAGGGGGACTGCTCCCGGGGGGCCTGGAGAGCTCTTTTGGTTCTCAGACACCTCACCTCCTCCTCTAGGAGGGTAACCAGCTTGCTTCTGAAGGAGAAGAGCAAACATGTCGCAGCTTTCACAGCAGGCAGCAACTCCTGTGATTCCCGCCAAGGCCATCTTCTAGCCTGCCATGGGGAACCCACAGTACCCCTCACTCGCCCTTGTCTTCGCCAGTCCCCTGGCCACCCTCAGCACTCTCTCCCAGCCTCTGCTGCTTTGCTGCTCTGCCAAGAGCCAAAATAAAAAGGTTTTGACCTGGCACCAAAAAGAGTATAAACTATAGAGTATAAACTTCCCAAATTCCTTCTAGTCCACTCTTTCTATTTTGTAAGAACGGGGAGTGAAAAAAGTAATGTGTTCTCAGCATCTACATGTGGGCAGGGTGGGGCAGCTGAATGGCACAGGTGCAGGAATGTGTGGGAAGGCGGGTTGTACAGGCGGCCAGCTGAATGGGGCAGTGGGGCACCCCACCAGCGAGCCCTGTCTCCTGCCACATCTGTGGTTGCTGTTACTGGAGTAGGTCATGTGCCTGAACACCTACCCAGCCCAGGTTCTGCCACTATCTGGGCTAGTTCTAAAGGAAGGAAGGAGCAAAGCAGGAACATGGCATAGCTGTAGAAGAGCTTCTGACCAGAAGCCACCAAAAAGAACAAACATGGGGGATTCTCAGTGACACTGAATCCCACCATTCTCCCTATTCTGCCTACTATTTTCAGCCCACTGCCACCCACGCTAACTCAAGATCTGTCACTCTTGTAGTCACGTCATCCACAGCTTTCCTAACTGCAGATGAGGGTTAAGAGTGGAGCAGTGTCAGCTTTTGTTTCAGCTCTTGGCCCATCCAAATAACTACCAAAAATTAATTTCAATTCTGGCCTGAAGATGCCAGCAAAGCCTTCTTTGGTTGTCTTTTTGTTCTACATGGGACAGCTATTTCCTTCTAGCCCCTGGCCTCTGGATGTTGATTTTAAGCTAACCTTGGAGCTCAGAATAGCTCTTTCCGTTCTTCCCACAAGCAGCGGCTGCATCAGATGGCATGCCAGAGTGCTTTTTGGAATATTTGTAGAACTTTATGCTGTTCTCTGGGCAGTTTGAGCCATGTTGGAGCAGAAATGTAAATTCAATCCCCCATTCACAATGGTGATGTGAATTCTACACAATAATTTTTTAATTTCATGGACAAGATTCTGCTGCTTTTTTAGAATTGCTCAACTGAACTTTAGGATTGAGCATACTCCTAAAAATGATAGACTCTAGAAGAAAAGTTGCCAACATTTTCCCGATGATTGGCAGAGTCATCAGCAACAGGACGTTGACCTTGGCTCCAGTTAATAGTGAATATGTTCTGGCTAGCATAGAGAAGGATGGTGTTCTATTTGTTCATCACAAATTTCAGATAAAGCAAGCAGAGCTAAGTCTGAGCAGATTACTTATTACTTTGTCATGGTGGTACTCGGTAATTATTGTCCAAAACTTACAAGATTAATATCGAACTATTCTGAAGTAGCAGTTTTCATTTATTTATTTAAAACTTTTGTACGCCGTCCCCCATGCAAAGCATCTCAGGATGGCTCACAATCAATACATTAAAACAATAAAATCACATGTATTAAAATAATCCAAGCAATAAAAGAAATAAAACTTGACTGTTAGATTAATACTAGTTTTGAAAATGCTGGTTAAATAAAAAGGTTTTGACCTGGCACAGAAAAGAGTATAAGCTTGGCATCAGGCAAACTTCTCTGGGGAGCGCATTACATAATCTGGGTGCCACCACAGAGTAGATCTACTCTAAGTAGATGCCCTTTTTACCTCCTTCAGTGAGGGTTCTCATAGTAGGGCCTTCCTCGCTTATCTTAAGGGCTGTGAGGGCATATACAGAAGAAAACATTCCTTCAGGTGTTCTGGTCCCAAGCCGTTCAGGGCTTTATAGATCAAAACCACCACCTTGAATTGGTCCTGAACTTCAACTGGGAGCCAGTGTAGCTGGTAGAGGACCGGTGTTATGTGAGAGTAATGACAGGTCCCCATCAGCGGCCTGGAAGCTCTATTTTGTACCAACTGAAGTATCCGGACCATTTTCAAAGGCAGCCCCAGGTAGAGCGCATTACAATAATCCAACCAGGAAGTTACTAGGGTATGTGTCACTGTTGCTAGGCAGTTTTTGTCCAGGTAAAGACGCAACTGATGGATCAGCCGAAGCCTTAGAAAAGCACTCCTCGCTACCGCTGCCACCTGGATTTCCAGTGGCATCTCCGGGTCAGGGAGTACTCCCAAGCTGTGCACCCTGTCCTTTACAGGGAGTGCTGCCCCATCCAGAACAGGGTCAAAATCCTGAAACCTCGATCCACCCACCAACAGGACTTCCATCTTACCTGCATTGAGACTCAGTTTATTGGCCCTCATCCAGCCCATTATTTTAGAAAAATATCTGATAAGTATGCAAGAGTCAGAAGTCAATCACAGTCATACAATTTGGAAGCAAGTTACAAAAAAAAACCTTGGACTTCATATGTAAGTTTAAACAGCTGGTTTAAGGAATCACCTCAAGAAAGCCACCTTACTTTTGTATGAAAGGGTAGGATAAAATGAAGATAATAGGTTTTCACCTGGTGCCAAAAGGAAAGAAGCATTGGCGCCAGGTGAACCTCGCTGGGGAGCATGTTCCACAGTCAGCGTGCCACCACAGAGGTTATATTGGGGTCTATCTTCATGACACGATTGTGAAGACCAGAGTAAAAATTGACATAGACTTTCCCCCATCAGTCCATAGCCTGCAACAGTTAGACCAATGAATGTCCTTTTTTTACAATAGCAATCAATAGTATTAAATATATTCTGGGAGTGAGGGCTGTACTGTGTATGGTCCCAAGAGGTGAAAAAAGTGTTGAATTCTCTGTTATCCACTCTCCACAATGGAAATATTTGTAGTCATGAATGAAATTGTTTAGGTGGCTCTTAATCATACCTGACTCTTGTCTGCAGTCAACAGCGTTGCTTCTTGGTATTCAACCGTTTCTTGCTGAACTGTTGGAAAAAAGAAGGCATCCCGATGATGAGACTGAGGAGGTTGCTGTTGTTTGCATACAGGGTGGTGATGCTGACCCTAGCTGTGGTAGTGGTTGGAATGGAGTGCAACCCATTCTTGTGGTTTTCCTTGCCTTAAGGATACTGTCCAACTCTTCATTGGTCCTGGTATTGATAAGTCCTTCACCATTGAAATGCACCTCCTCGATCTGGGACCAGATTTTTTGAGGCAGGCTCGTTACTTAGAGCCAAGAGTGTCTCCGAATCACCACCACACAAACAAGGATTCTGGAGCCACAGTCAACTTGGTGACAAGCAGTGCTAATTTGCTGCCTCGAGTTGAAGGGCCTCCATCTGGAACGCTCTAGCCAGTTTGCAGGGTTGTTTTGGAGAGAACTCAGCCAGGGTGCCCATCTTATCCCATAGAAAAGCCTGGTACCTTCCCATGATTGCCTCATAAATTGGTATCCAAAGATCAGTCCCATTGCTATGTTGAAAATCCTTACCATGACATCCAGGTGACATCTCTCTTGGTCAACTGGGGTGGTATATTCTCTCTCTGGGTCCAACCTTCTGCCTCTACAATGACCCAAGTTTGGCTGAAGGTTGTGGATCAGGAATGTTCCTTCACGTCATGAAGGAACAGGGAGGAACAGAAAGACAGGTTGTTACCTGTAACTGTTGTTCTTTGAGTGGCCAACTGTGCATTCACACATGATGGGTGCTGTTCCTGCGCAGTGCCTGTAGCCGGGAAAGATTCAAAGCTTTAACGGATTTTGGTGGGAGCTCCACACCCCTCCCCCACTATGCTATAAAGGGCGGAGCACCTGCCATTTTCCCCAGTCTACTGGAGACCATCCGATTGCCCTCTAATGGAATGAACGGTAAGTGTCAGAAGACACAAAAACTAGGCGATGCTCAAAGGGATTCCGACGAGAGAATGTCAGTTAGGCATGGTCTACTGGTGTGTTAACAGTAGGTGAAGAGAAAACTTTTAGAACCCATTCACCAAGTGGGGCCGGGCATGTGAATGCACAGACGGCCACTCGAAGACCCAGAGTTGCAGCCAAGCAACCTGCTTTTCTCCGTCATGGCCTCTGTGCATCACACATTCTGGGTGACTAGTAAGCTTACCACACCTGGAGGCGGGACGGTGTCTTCAGTGAAGAATGGAAGAAAGGACCGCACGACCAAAGGAGCAGTCCTGTCTGCCGCGAACATCGAGTCTGTAGTATTTAGTAAATGTACAAGGGGTCATCCATGTTGCCGCCTTGCAGATGTCAGGCAATGGAATGCCTGCAGAAAAAGATGAGGGTGCCACAGCTCTATTTATTTAGAAAATTTGTAGGCCATCCATCACTGTTGTCTTTGGACGGCTTACAACATTATTTCAAATTTTAAATAAATTAACTATTCCACAACTGAACATAAAACTAATCTATTTAAAATAAATTAATTAAAATTACTTTATGTTAAAATGTTGGTCAAATAAAAAGGTCTTGGACCTGGTGCCGAAAAGCGGATGATGGCTCCAGGCGGCCCTCTCTAGGGAATGCATTCCATAGTTGGGGCGCCACCGCAGAGAAAGCTCTCTTCCAAATACATTGTTTCCTGTCCTCTTTCAAAGAGGGTTCCCGGAGGAGGGCCTCTGTTGCCAATCTTAGGGGGTGGGAGAACATATAGGGAAAACGTTGGAATGTTCTAGTGGAATGTGCCTTGGGTATGACAGGAAGATCTAATTTTGACAGTTTGTCTTCCAGTTCAATGGTCTGGACAATCCATCTGGAAAGTCTATGAGAAGAGATAGCCAGGCCTTTATCACGTTTGGAGTATTTTTTGAAAAGACACTTTGTTTTCCTGAAGGACTCCATACTGGATCAGTAGAAGGCCAGACAAGCATCTAACATTGAGCTAATGTAGAGATTGGTGTTGAGGGTGTAGGAAAGAAGGCTGGTAGAACAATGTCCTGGTTGATGTGAAAGGCAACTTTAGGAAGGAAAGCATGGTCGGTTTGAAGAACAACCTTCTCCTTGTGGAAGTTGAGGTAAGGAGGGCCAACACGTAGGACACAAAGTTCACTAGCTCTCCTGGCCGAAGTAATGGCGACAAAAAAAGCTGTTTTCCAAGATAAAAGGTGCAAATCAGTGGTAGCTAATGGTTCAAAAGGGGCTTTAGTAAGCGCCTGTAAAACTACTGAGAGACTCCATGTCAGTACTGCTAAATGGATTGGAGACTAGAGATTCTGTAGTCTCTTTAGAAAACGACAGACGAGATTGTTCAAAGGGAGCTTTCGTAAGGGCCTGTAGAACTACAGAAAGGCTCCATGTGGGCATAACCGGTCTAACTGATGGATTAAGATTGTACAGTCCTTTCATAAAACTCTTGAAGATAGGATGCAAAAATAGAGGTGATCCGTCAACTAAGCCACGGTGATAGGCTATTGCGGCCGTATACACTTTGATGGAAAACGGCTTCAGTCCGGAGTGATGTAACTCCAGGAGGAACTGAAGAATTTGTTCGATTGATGAGACGAGTGGGGAGAACAAATGAGACTCAGTGAAGGTGGAAAAACGTTTCCATTTTGCCATATATGACTTCTTTGTGGACGGCTTTATGGCTGAGTCTATAATATGCTGAATCTCGGGGTGCAACAATGTTGGGTTTGAATTGAACGTGGCCCGTCTCGATCTGGATGGTATGGAGAGACCATGGTCGTGAGGAACACCCGAACAGTTGGATCCGAAAGTCAGAACAGAAATGGTTGAAATTGTCGTCGGTACCGACGGATTAGTAGAAGCTCTCGGGTTCGTTGCAGTCGAATCTGTCGTCGGCCCCGATGGAACATCAATCATCGAATTCACGTTCCCCGGGTAGACAGGCCAGAGCATATCGCTCCCCCTCCTAGAAGAGACGCGTCGGTACTGAGAGTTATCGTGGGAGGTCGCGCCCTGAAGGGGGGAGTCCCATCACTAGATTGGTCGGCTTCAGCCACCAGCACAGGGAGTGGAGCACGGAAGATGGGATCCGAATCAGTTTTGATTGTGGGTCCCTTTGAGGATGATACATCTTGTTGAAGAATAGTTGTAATGGGCGAAGCCGAAGTCTGGCATGTGGAACTACGGCAACTAAGGAGGCCATATATACCCCAGGACGCTCTGGATGGATCTCGCCGTAACCGTTCCCTGTCGACGGATTCGATGGATATGGTGAGCGAGGGTCTGCTGTCTGTCCTGAGGAAGGAAGGCTTTCTCCAACGTCGAATCCAAGTGGGCTCCAATGATGGTGAGCGTCTGTGTCCGGAGAAGAGAAGATTTATCTGTATTAATATGCAGGCCCAGACTATCTAGTAAGGTACATGTTGAATCGATGGCATCCAAGAGTCTTTCTCTGGACTGCGAGACCAACAGCCAGTCATCGAGGTACAGGTAAATCTGTATGCCCTGAAGGTGCAGGAAGGCACAGACAGGAGCCACACATTTGGTAAAAACTCTCTCGGGGCCGTAGCCAGTCCAAAGGGTAGAACTGTAAACTCATAAAGTTGATTTGCAACTGCAAAACGAAGGAAACGCCTGTAAATTGGATGAATTGAAATATGAAAGTAGGTGTCCTTCAAGTCCAGTGAGGCGAACCAATTCCCTCTCCTCAACAACGGCAAAATGTTTTGAAGGGTGGTCATATGGAATTTTTTTGGTACAATAAACATATTCAAGTTCCGTAAATCCAAAATCGGACGTAGACCACCATCCCACTTGGGAACCATAAAGTATCTGGAATAGAATCCGTGAAGTCCGTCAGAAGGAAATACTTGGCTATTTGTTCCTTTTTGGAGAAGTTGGTGTATTTCGTCGAGAAGTACCGGCGAACATGAAGTAGACCGAATCGGACTCGATGGAGGAACGATGTCGAATTCTATTCGATAGCCATGTTGAACGATGGATAATACCTACTGGTCAGATGTGATGGACTCCCAAATGGGGAGTCGGCTCCGGAGCCGATCCCCAGATGAGAGAGGGGTGGGTATTTGAGGAGTATGAGGAGTGGTTCGCCAATCCCGTCAGCGCTGCCTCCGATCGTCAAATCGGCGACGGCCCTGCTGGTATCTTAGTTGAGGTTGCTGACAGCGGTGTTGTTGCTGTTGCTGCCTATGTTGAGGCTGTTGCCTGGGGCGATATTGCTGCCTGTAGGGTGGACGGTTCCATGGCCACTTACGTTTGGGCAGCGACTGAAGCTCCATTCGTCGGGCCGTCATCCGAGACTCATGGAGTTTCTTGAGCTTGTGGTCCGTCTTAGCGTGGAATAGCCCGGACCCATCGAAGGGCATTTCTTCGATGCACCGTTTGGTCTTTTCAGGGAAATTGGCGCTCTGTAGCCATGCATGTCTCCGAAGAGAGACGGCACCAACCAGTGCCCTCGAATTGGTGTCCGCATGGTGCCTGGCTGTGGACAATTGCTGCACCGCCACATGCATCGCCTCTTTGATGAGGACCTTGGCCAATTCGCCCTGTTGATCCGGGAGGGCAGAGACGACGTTGTTGAGATGCTGCATTATGAAATGCTGGTATATTGCCAACGTTGCCTCGTAATTAGAGATACGCAACCTCAAGCCTGAGGCTGCATAAACTTTCCTGGCCAGTGAATCTATCTTGCGGCCCTCCTTGTCTCTTGGCGCGGTATGACTCCTTGCCTCTCTTCCCTGGGAGGACTCCACCACGACCGAGTTCGGCTTGGGGTGTCGGAGGAGGAATGGAATGTTCTCCCAAACCCAGTACATGGCTTTGTATCTCCGGGATGTAGGTTGAGGATGGGGTGGCAAGTCCCAGGGTTGCGTCATCGCCTGCTGCAAGGTGGTAATCAGTAGCAGGACAATGGAGATGGACTGCTCCCCACGGACGTCGTATATTTTGTCCGTAGACGGCTCTGGCCATTGGACGGCGTCGATGCCCAAAGATTGGACGAGCCTGCCCATCAGCTCCACAAAGGACACATGTGACTCGTCCGGTGATGTGGGGCCCTGGGAGGTTACCGCGGCATCAGGAGAGGTCGAATCCAAATCGGAGTCATTGGAATCTGCGCCGCGATAAGGAGGAGCCGAAGAGGAAGACTCTGCTGGTGAGATGGAGCGGTTTCTATCATCGCTTGGTACCGGGGATGAGCACCTTGGATCCAGATGGGGTAAGCGGTCACAAAGGTGAAATTGTGGTTGATCCCTTGGAGCGGGATAGTATCCGGTCGAGTATGGCTCGTCCCAAGATGGATAGTAAGGACGACGCCAGTCCTCGACCCTCTCGGACCGCTGCTTCCTAGAATGGTTTCTGCGGGTCCTAGGCGGGGTGTCAACCACTTCCACCTCCAGCGTAGCCGCGGGCATAGGGGTTGGTGACCTAGCCCTGGGGGGAGAGTCCTGGATCTCTCCATCCGAGATAGAACCCCGTTGGACAGCTGGCGGTGATTCAACCAGGGGGTCAGCCACACGGCGAGGAGATCCTTGAGGGGTGACCCTCATGGCTGCCTGGATCACTGGCTCAGGAAGTGCCGGTACCAACGCTACTGTCGAACCTGAGGTACAGTGTCGGGGTCGATCCGGATCCTTAGCCTTCGGGGTCGACTTAGAAGGCTTCTCCTTCCCGGCCTTTCTGGCAGATTTTACAGCCTCAGCATGCTTGTGTTTCTCCCATTTTTTCTTAGGGGAAGCTGGTGGGGCCCTCAAAGCAGAGGCACCTTCATCTGATGGACGGGAGGGCGGTACCACTGCAGCCAGGCCAGGCTTCGGAGCAGTGACCAATGGGTCGGACTGCATGAGAGCCCGATCCCACAGGAGTCTCCAGAGGCGGTTCTCCTGGTGTTTTCTGGCCTGTTTGGAGAAGGCCAGACAGTGGGAGCACTTGTCAGTTCTATGTCCCTCCCTCAAGCAGAGGAGGCATAAATCGTGCGGGTCGGACGGAGACATTTTCGACCCGCACTCCACACACTTGCGGAAGGCCGCTCGCTGCGCCATCGCAGAAAGAATGAGAAAAGGAGACAGTGCAGAGGATAAAAATATATTTTTGGTTTTTTTTTTTTTTTTAAGAGAGATGGAACACTAGAACAATAGAAGAACAAACTAGAAATAACGAGTTTTAGGGATCTAAAAACTGAGAATGAGAAGACAATACGAGGAAACGGTCAAGCAAAAGACGAAAGCGGCACAAAGCACAGTGAACGGCGGTCGCACAGACTGAACAAAATGGCAGACGCTCCGCTCTTTATAGGCCATGGAGGGGAGCGGAGCTTCCCGCCAAAAACCATTAGCTGTCAATCTTGCGGCCAAAGGCACTGCGCAGGCGCGGAACCCATATGTGTGATGCACAGAGGCCACGATGAAGAACCATGGTTGACAGGGCCACTAAGGCGTGATGAAGATTCCTTGGGTGTCATCCTGAGTAATTTTGGCCAAGGTTTTCGTGATGAGAAGTATTCGAGGGAACGGGTAGAAGAATGTGTTCATCCACCTCGCCTTCAGTGCGTCTTCCATCGAGTTTGGGCCATTGCCTGCGCAATAGCAGTAGCTTGTGCATATTACATTGTTAAATGTGGCAAACAAATTATGTCTGGAATGCCCCATCATTGGAAGAGGTGGTGGCCACCTTGCCGATCCAACTCCCACTTGTGAGTTGTCGACATCCATCTGCTGAGAGCATCCGCTTTGTCATTGTCGACCCTGGCAAGATGGACTGCTAGCGGGGTAATCCCCCTGGGAATGCACCAGTCCCAAAGACAGAGCAAGGTGCATTAGTGGCACAGATTTTGTGCCACCCTGTTTGTCGATATAGAATACAGTGACAATGTTGTCCAAGGCTATTTGAACCATTTGGTCCCAAAGGGTAGATTTGAAAGACCTGAGGGCTTTGAAAATCACTAGAAATTCCAGATAATTGATGTGCCTGGATGTCTCATGAACTTGCCCAGGTGTCTTGAGTGCAGAGATTGGCACAGTGTGTCCCCCATCCCGCAAAGGAGGCATCGGTGTACAGAGTCACCCTCAATTTTGACTGGCGAAAAGGGACCCCTGTGAAAAGGTTGTCGCTGATTGTCCACCAAGTCAAAGTCCGAAGGACAAAAGCGGGCACTAGCAGTAGGTGATGCGGCAGATCGCGCTGTGGGTGAAAGAGGCGGTTGAACCAGAGTTGCAAGGGTTATATTTGCAGCCTGGCATTTGGTATGACAGCAACTGTGGAGGCCATATGACCGAGCAGTTGCTGGATGGAGAGCGTGGGAACAGCCCGACTGTTGGCATTGTGGTGAATGGAAGACCGAAGCTTGCCTTTTTGAGCTTGTGGTAGAAACGCTCTGGCCTGGATTGAGTCAATGCGTGCTCTGATGAAGTTGATGACCTGTGAAGGAACAAGGCAGGACTTTTCAATGTTAATACAAAGTCCGAGTTTATCTAAGAGATTACAAGTGGTATCAATGACTGAAAGGCTCTTTCTAGAGGTGGAGACAACCAACCAGTCATTGAAATAGGGGTAGATATGGACACTTTGTAGCCTGAGATGGGCACAAACAGGAGCCACGCATTTCATGAAGACGCTTGGAGCGGTAGCGAGTCCAAATGGAAGGACATTGTACTCGAAAAGGTCAGTACGAACAGTGAACCAGAGCAATCATCCATGTGACAGGTGGATGCTGATATGGAAGTATACATCCTTCAAGTCCAGAGATGTGAACCAATCTTCTGTGGGCAATGGAAGGATGTTTTGAAGGGTGGTCATCCAAATTTTTTTAGTCTTAATGAATTTGTTCATGCCATGTAGATCCAGTATCAGGCGTAGACCACTGATGAATACATGGATGAGCCGGAGGCAGAAATGCCCTCGCTAGGGTAGAATTGAGATGGGCTCCAATGAAGTTGATCACTTCTACGGGAACAAGGGACGATTTTTCACGATTAATACACAGTCCTAAATCGTCCGGCAAAGTACAACTTATGTCAACGGCTGAAAGAAGACCTTCTCGGGTCTGGGAGACTTACCAGCCTGTCATCTAGGTAAGGGTGTACTTGGGCACCCTGAAGCCGAAGGTGCTCGCACACTGGAGCCATGCATTTAGTGAAGACTCGTGGAGCGGTGGCTAATCCAAACGGGAGGACATTAAATTCAAATATGTCAGACCCGACAGTGAAGCGTAAGAGACGCTTAACGGCAAGGATGAATAGAGATGTGAAAATAGGCATCTTTCAAGTTCAGGGAGGCAAACCAATCCTCTCTTCTCAGTAATGGAAGGATATTTTGAAGGGTGGTCATCTGAAATTTCTTAGGTTTGATAAAACTATAACTCGCAAGTCCAGGATTGGACGGACACCACCATCCCACATAGGAACTGTAAAATATCTTGAATAGAATTCGTGAAGTCCCTCAGAATGAGAGGTGACGAATTGCTACTTTACGAAGTAGTTGGCGAACTTCATCTACTAACACCGGTGAGTGTGGTATAAATCGAATCGGGCTTGACAAAGGAACGATGTCGAATTCTATTCTGTATCCGAGTTGGATGACAGATAAAACCCATTGATCAGATGTGATGGACTCCCAAATGGGGAGTCGGCTTTGCAGCCGATCCCCAAACAAGAGGGGGAAGGGTGGGAATCGGAGAGGAGGAGAGGTATCAAAGCAGCAATGGCCCTGCTGGAATCACTGCTGTGGCTGTTGCTTCTGATGCTGCTGGTGCTGTTGAAATTGCTGCCTTGGTGGGAACTGCTGACGGTAGGACGGACGAGACCAGGACCACTTCTCAGCTGGGTCAGAAGTTCCATCTGGTGAGCTGTCATCCGTGACTCATGGATGGACTTTAATTTATGGTCAGTCCTGGCATGGAAAAGTCCTGAACTGTCAAACAGCATCTCTTCAATTCACCTCTTCATCTTCTCCAGGAAATTACAGCTCCGGAGCCATGCATGTCAATGGAGAGAGATGGCACTGATCAGAGCCCTGGAATCGGTGTCGACGTGGTGCTGCAGTGCTGTTGATAGCTGCTGGATGGCGACTTGCATGGCTTCTTTGATGAAGACTTTAGCCAAGTGTCCCTGATGGTCGGGCAGAGAAGCGGCAATGTTGTCCAGCTTCTGCGTTATAAAATATTGAAGCGTCGCCTGGTAGTTAGAAATACGAACACTGAGTCCAGAGGCAGCATAGACTTGGCGTGCCAACATAGCAATTTTCTGCCTTCCTTCTCAATTCTCTGCCCTGGGACGACTGGACTACTACCAAGTTTGGTTTTGGATGGTGCAGGAGGAATGGTATATCTGCTCCCAAACTCGGTACAACGTCTCGTAGCACCGTGATGTGGCCTGTGGCTGGGCCAACAGCTCCCAGGGTTGAATCATTGCCTGTCGGAGCATGGTTATCAGAGGCAGAACAATGGCAGATGACTGTTCGCCCCTTGCGATATCGTAAAACTTGGTGTTGGATTGGCTCGATGTTGCGCCTCGATCTCTAGCGACTGAACAAGTCTTGACATCAATTCCCCAAAGGTGATGGGCTCCTCCGGAGATCTTGGGCCTTGGGATGTGATCGCCATATCCGGGGAGGTAGAGTCTGTCTCTGACTCATCTTGAGTCGGGCTTGTAGCGGTAAGGTTCGCTACATGAAGAGTTCTCTGGCGATGTGGGGTATCTCTGTTCCACATGTCTAGATGTAGACGGGGCCTCTCTTGGAACCAGTGGTGATATACGGTCCCGTGCTGACGGATAGAATCTGAAGGAACAGTGGTCCTCCCAACCCAAGTAACTTGCATAACAGGGATAGTCCCATTCATCTACATGCCGGTCAGCAGAGCAACGTTGGTACCGTGGCGGAGAAACAGAAGATTCCCCAGCTGGTCTAGACGGCAGCATTGGCATGGGCGAGCGAACTCTCAGTGGGGAGTCACAGATTTCCCCATGCGAAATCGATTCATGCAATGGTGCCTCAGGTCGTTCGGGAGACACTTTCCGCATGTGCAACCTGTCTAGGGGACCCCGGCAGAGTAACGTGCATGGCAGATTGCAGGGTCGGTCCCGATGGAGTCGGTAGCATTGTAGCCGCCAGAACCGAGGGCACTGACGGACCCGAGTCACGATGTTTAGCATGTTCGGGTTTCTTCGCCTTGTGGCCCATCTTGTCTGCCTTGTCCTTTTTAGCCTTTTTGTGGCTGGAGGACTTATCCAAGTCGCCATGTTTTCTCTTCTTCCTTTGTTTACGAGGGGGAGAAGGAAGTTGTTGAGCCCCCGTCGCTGAAGCACTTATCCGATGGGCGCGGTGGAGGCACGGCCGAGGCAGAGGCAGGGCGCTGTAAAGGCGCAGCCGACGCAGGCCAGGTTTTGTAACCAGCTGGTCTTACTGCATAAGGGCCTGGTCCCAAAGCAGTTTTCACAGGCTGTTTTCCCAATTTTTTCGGGCCTGCTTAGTAAAGGCCAGGCAGTGGCCACACTTGTCTGTTCTGTGCCCCTTGCCTAGGCAAAAGAGACACAGATGGTGCGGGTCCTCGGGACATTTTAGACCACACTCGGCACATTTACGAAACACCCGCTGTGCCATTGGAAAATGGAAAAGGAGAAGATAGTGAAGAGGAAAAGATAATCTTTCTGGTTTTTTTTTTTTTTTATAGCGAAAGAGGGAATGAGAGAGATAATTGAACAAGGGAGAAAAAACTTCGAACAATAGAATGATTAACAAGAATAGAGAACAAAGAGATCAATAATGCGAGAGTGAAGAGGCACGAGGCACAGTGAACGGCAGTTGCAAAAGACTGAGAAAATGGTGGACACTCCGCTCTATATATAGTATTGAGGGGGAGGGGAGGGGAGTTTTCCCTCCAAACTGTTAGTTTTCTAATCTTTCCAGCTTAGGCACTGCGCAGGCGCAGCACCCATATGTGTGATGCACAGAGGCCACGACAAAGAAGGTAAGGTATTTAAAAACTTGGAAGGGATTTCTTAACAAGAAGAGCAACAAGAATCAACGAACAAGTAAGACAGTAAGAACGACTCGAGGCAAAGCGATCGGTGGTTGAAAGAAGACTGGGGAAAATGGCAGGTGCTCTGCCCTTTATACTATAGCAGGGGAGGGGTGCAGAATTCCCTCCCAAAATCCGTTAAAGCCTTGAATCTTTCCCAGCTACAGGCATTGCGCAGGCGCAGCACCCATGTGTGATGCACAGAGGCCACGACAAAGAATGGTCACCAGCCATCTTCAAGCGTCCCCTTTTTGGAGTCAGTGTTGAGGTCGGCATGATTGGGCAATGTCCATTGCCATCTTTTTGAACATTTTTGGTTCACTTAGGCATCTCATATAATTTAAAGCATTTTAGTAATTTTTCTGGTTATGTTTTCTTATTCCACTGTAGTGATGTGAGTTTCATTTTTCTACCTGATGGGTCTTGTCTTGGTATTTCCCAAGCCATACACATGTGTGGAATGTGGAAAGAGCTTCAGTCAAAGTGGAAAACTTACAATCCATCAAAGAACCCACACTGGAGAGAAACCATAGATATGTGCAGGATGTGAACAGAGCTTCAGTCAAAGTGGACATCATACTAGGCCTCAACGAAGTCACACTGGGGAGAAGCTATCCTCATGCATGGAATGTGGACAGAGCTTCAGTCTGAGTGGACGTTGTACTTGGCTTCAAAGAACCAACACTGGGGAGAAGCCATGCACATGCATGGAATGTGGGAAAACTTCACTCAGGGTCATAATCTTACTGGTTATTAACCCACGCTGTACACATGCATTGAATGTGGAAAGAACTGCAGTTGGAGTGGACATCTGACTAGGCACTGAAGAATCCACACTGGGGAAAAGCCATGCATATGTACGGAATGTGGGAAAGAGTGGAGAAGCCATACACGTGCATGACATGTGGGAAGAGCTTCTGTCAACATGGAGGACTTAGACAACATCAAAGAACCCACAGTGGGGAGGAGCCACACCAATGCATGGAATGTGAATACGCTTCAGCCGGTGTCATCTCAAGGGCCCTCTGAGAACCCATTTTCTTAGGAACCATCAAAGAACGCTTACTGGTGAGAAGCCACACAAATGCATATAATGTGAAAGAACTTGGGGAGTTACCATCTTAGGTATCATCTGAATACTCCAAAAACACACTGGGGAGCAGATTTACAAATGCATGCAATGAGCAAGAATGGCATCCTTGCCCTAGAATGGGTAATGAAAATGTCAGGCCATTGCACCTTCATTGTAAAAAAAAAGGGAAATTCCATTCTGGTCATAGATAACGAGTGGAATTGAGGATAGACTTTCTGCATCATATTCCCTTTTGTACAGATCTCTGGTGCAACTGCACTGGAAGAATTGTCTCCAGTTCAGGTTGTCCCAGCTAGATATCAACATGGTTGATTTGGATAAAGTACAGGGAAGAGAAAGGAAAATTTGTTTTTACTTTATGATTTACTGACCCCACTGCTGGGTTATTGTTTTATTGTGTTGTTAATTACACTGTGCTTACTCTCTTGTTGTATTTTATATGGTATTGTTATTGCATGATGTATTATGGTTTTGACTAATTTTTTATATACTTTTATATGTATTGATGCCATGATTGTGATGTGAGCCACACAGAGAGCCTTCTGGTTTTGGGGTGGCATATAACTGCAAAAAATAAACATTAATAATAAATACTTATTAGTTTTATAGGGCTGATCACTTTTATCGGAATTTGATACATTTTGCATTGTTACTGTTTTGTACAAGGCCTGAGGAAGTTCATTGATGAAGCCTTTAGTAAAGTACCCAAACTAACAGTATCAGAAGCAATTTATACAATAAGAACACCTAGGCAAATCACACAGAACACCCCCACCCCACCCCCCACTGAATTTTAGTTTCTACCCTAGCGTTTTCCCTGAAAAGGAAAGCTGTTTTTCCTCAAATGCAGTGTAATACCCACCCTTTTGTACTTGCACGATCCCGAGATGCAGCCATGTGTTCACATGTCCGTGGAACTGATGCCTCTTTTTCACATGCCTTCTTGCCATGGTTCTGTTGTGCATAGGCTACCTGGGTGAGTACCTTGAATCCAGGCTCGCAGCAGGCAGAAACTCGGAGCATGAGAAGAAGGAAGGGCCCCTTGCAAGGCCGGGAAACTTTCACTTGCATCCTGCTATTTTGCCAAGTCTGAAGTCTAAGGATGTGGTAACCATTAGTGGATTTTGTATATAGATCTGCTGGCCTGAAGTACAGAATTGCCATGTGTGTCCCACCAAAGTGCTCAGGGCAATTTACATTTTGTAAAAAGATTTCATAGTCAACATCAGTGTCATTGCCAGAGCGGCATTAATGAGGGTGCCTCCCCTGGCTTCTATATGGTTTGTAGGAGAATTGGCGGACATGATATGCCCCTGTTGAATGCTGGGTATGTGAAGATACTCGTTTGCAGCTCCTGGTCCATTTGCTGGACCTGCTTGGGGAAACGGCCTGTGTCTCCCTATGGAAAAGCAGCGGCCCAAGCTCCCACAGCTGCTTCCCAAGACAAGGCATGTGGTACAAGCAACAGTAAGGTGCTAGTATCAGGCAGGTAGTCTTCCATGCCTGGAGAGGACGGATGTATCCTGGAATGTATAGAAGGTGGAAGATTGTGATTGACATAGCAACATGGGGAGGAGGCAGGACTGTGACCATGTACAGGTGAAGTAACGTGGTGGTGGTGGTGGTGGAGTTGTCTTCGGACTGCAGGGGTGTTGAACTGCTCCTGTGCCTTGTAGACTTCCAGATGGTATCCTGCTTAGCATGGTGTGTCTCAGTGGTGAGGATATCCTTGGGGATCATAATATGCTCAGTGCAGAAATGGAGTAGAGCAGTTAGAACATCTGTCTCTGTCTGACATGGGAGAGCAGGAATGTTTCCTTCGTGACCAGTTATGGCAATCTCAGTATGTAGATAGGGTGGTTGGCTGCACTTTGGAAGGGGGTCAGGTGGGTGGAGGAGGATCCCAAATCTTGCTTTCAGATACTGAGGCTATAATAAGGTTTGGGGGTGAGGTAAGATAGGAATCTCAGATGTTTGTTTATTTTTTGATTTATATCCTGCCTTTTTCCTACAAAGGGCTCAAGGCAGCTTACATCATTCTCCTCCTCCATCTTATCCCCACAACAACAACCCTGTGAGGTAGGTTGGGCTGACAGTCTGTGACTGGCCCAAAGTCACCCAATTGGCTCCATGGCTGAGCAGGGACTAGAACTGTCTGAGTCCCAGTTCCATGCTCTTAACCACTGCACCACACTGGCTCTCCATGTTGAAGAGCAAGATGATCCCGGTGGCTTATGAATACAAGAAAAGCCATGCTGCATCAGCTCAAAGGCCCATCCCGTCCCGCACAGCGCACCGGAAGGCTTGGCAGCATCCACCACCCAGAACACCTTGCTGCCAAGTGCAGCACCATTTGTTCGGCTCAATGCTTCCTGGCCTGCAGTGTGGGCGCTCATCAGGCAGGCAGGGCAGGCGCAGTGAGTGACAGTCTTGCACTGAGGTGCTCCGGTGGGCCCAGCTCCTGCAACACAATGCCACGCTTCTCCATCTGCACCCTTCACCTCCCCAGCTCCTGCATCACTTCCTTGCTTGCCCCGTGCAAATGTTGAGCTGATGGGTAGTAGACACTGGGAGCCTTATTCGGCAGGGAAGACGTACCTGCCCTATAAGGCTCCCAGCACGAGCCTTAGGAAGAGTTACTGTGCGGCTACATTATTCCTGCAAAACAGATGTGCTCTGTCTTGAAACATAGGTGGCACTGTGGACCCATAAAAATGCCCTAGCTAAAGAACTGTTACTTATTTATTTGAATGGTGTCATATGTAGGTTCTTTAAACAAAAAAGAGCTTTTTTGGAGTTTTTTATCAATGTGGTAGTGGAGTGAGATTATGGAAAGACATGGAAGAGAGTGGAATTGTGGAGATGGAAGGACAGCCCATTTGAAGAATTTTGGCTTAGTTTGCATGAAGACTGACATGTATTAATTTAACAAGTTTGATATGCCATTCTCAGCTCATGAGTTTTCTGAGTGGTTTGCAGAAGAAAAGCACAGTCACAATGCAATACACTTTATCACTCTGACCCAGGTAGCAAAAGCCATCCATAGGGGCCCTTCTTACATGAATTCTTACATAAATTATCGTTTCCTCGTTGTTGTCGTTGTTAGTTGTGAAGTCACATCCAACCCATTGCGACCCAATGGACAACATTCTTCCAGGCCTTCCTGTCCACCATCCCCTGGAGTCCACCCAAGCTCACACCGACTGCTTCCGTGACTCCAGCTAGCCATCTCATTCTCTGCCATCCCCTTCTTCTTTTGCCCTCAATAGTTCCCAGCATCAGGGTCTTCTCCAGGGAGTCCTTCCTTCTCATTAGGTGGCCAAATTATTTGAGTTTCATCTTCAGGATCTGGCCTTCTAAAGAGCAGTCAGGGTTGATCTCCTCTAAGACTGACCGGTTTGATCGCCTTGTGGTCCAAGGGACTCGCAGGAGTCTCCTCCAGCACCACAATTCAAAGGCCTCAATTCTTTGGTGCTCAGCCTTCCTTACGGTCCAACTTTCACAGCCATACATTACAACTGGGAAAATCATAGCCTTGACTACACACTTTTGTTGACAGGGTGATATCTCTGCTTTTTAGTATGCTTTCTAGATTTGCCATAGCTTTCCTCCTAAGGAGCAAACGTCTTACTTTCTTGAGGCGTTTTCTAAGTACAATAATCACAAAAGAATATTTCAATACAAATCAAGCTAAAACATTAAGTTACTTTTATTTAATTGTTTAATGCAAACAAAATAATGATAGTAACAGTTGTAACAATCGAAACGACCATCATTGCCATAACAGTTACTTTGACCAAAAGTATGACTGCTCCCAAACCTGAGGGTCATGATAGCAACTTAGTAGGCGAGGTTAGGCTGAGCACGAATGACTGGCCCAAATCACCCACTGAGTCTTGTAGCTGCACATGCGACTAGAACAAGATTCTGCCCAGTTTCTAGTCCCAACAGCTGAACTACACCATGAAGAGGCAGCTAGCTGGGCATGTGGAGAAAATACCCAATGCTGAGCTGAGCCCATGAAGTGGTGGCTTGTCAGGCGCAAATGAAATCCCAAAGGTCAGTTGATTCCTCCCCCACAAAGAGGATGCTGAGCTGGCTTGGCTGCAGACCATCTTGGAGCTGGGCCCTACCTAGAAGCATCCCCTTGAAGAGGAGAGCTACCTGGCAAAACTGCAAAGTTTCTCCAAGCTGAATTATGCCCATGAAGAGGTGAGGTGTGCTAGGCTTTCCATGAGCCTTCCCACAAGGAACAGGCTTGGCAGGCATGAATCTCATGTGTCACTTGAAGTATTATCCCTGTGAAGAGGACAGTTCCCGTGCATAACCAGAACTGTGCATAACCAGAACCAGAACTGTCTCCTCAAAAGTGCTGGCTTTTCAGGCATGGTTCTAATCGCAAAGATGCTTGATCAAAATGGAATAAATACATCAACATTTCCCTGAAAACTTGTAGCAGTTAAGCAAGATATACTAGAATGTGGTATCTGCCAGGATGTGTCCAGATGTAATGAGAGTCTCAATAGTAGCTGCATTGGTGTCATAAAGCCATTTGTGATCAAGGGGCCTCATTCGAGAAGGTGACCAAATCAGATGGGACAAAGAACACGTAGACAAATCAAATGGGACAAAGGACATTTAGCTCTTCTGTGCATTTCCTCACTCCTGGTTGAATTTTAGTTCACAGCTGTGCATTTTTCCTCAAAAGGAAAGCCGTTTTTCTCAAATGCAATGCAATACCCACCCTTCTGTACTTGCCGGATCCAGAGACACAGCAATGTTTTCACATGTCCGTGGAACTGATGCCTCTTTCTCGCACACTTTCTGGCCATCGTCCTGTTGTGCAGAGGCTGCCTGGGTCAGTGCCTTGAATCCAGACCTGCAGCAGGCAGAAACCATGGGAGCATGAGAACAAGGAAGGGCCCCTTGCAAGGCCGGGAAACATTCTCTTGCATCCTGCTCTTTTCCCAAGTCTGAAGTCTAAAGATGCAGTAACCATTAGGGTGTTTTGTATATAGATCCACTGGCCTGACTTTGGAAGGGGGTCAGGCAGGTGGGGGAGGATCCCAAATCTTGCTTTCAGATACCGAGGCTATAATGGGGGAGGGGGCAAGATAGGACTCTCAGCTGTTGAAGAGCAAGATGATCCCGGTGGCTTACGAATATAAGAAAAGCCGTGCTGCAGCAGCTCAAAGGCCCATCCCGTCCCATACGGCACACCAGAAGGCTTGGCGGCATCCACCACCCAGAACACCTTGCTGCCAAGTGCAGCACCATTTGTTCGGCTCGATGCTTCCTGGCCTGCAGTGTGGGCGCTCATGAGGCAGGCAGGCTGGGCAGGTGCAGTGAGTGATAGCGGGCCCAATGCCTGCAGTACCATGCCATGCTTCTCCATGTGTGCCCAGTGGAGCACCAGAGGACCCACGCTGTCTCCCTCAGCTCCTTGCTTGCCTGCAGCAACCGTCAAGCCACTGGGTGGCTCCCAGTGTTCTGTGAGCAGCATCCCTTAGCCAGAACTGTACTCTTAGCACGAGATGCTCTCTGGCTACAGTGTGACTGCAGACCAGATGTTCTCTGTCTTGGAACATAGGTGGCACTATGGTCCCAAAAATCCCCTAGCTAAAGAACTGTTTCTTATTCATCAAAATAGTGGCATATCCATGGTGCTTTGTAGAGTACCTTAAACAAAAGAGAGCTTTCTTGGAGTTTATTAATAGGTAGGTAGTGGAAAGAGGTTGTGGAAAGATAGCAGGGAGGGAGTGGGGGAGAGAATTGCAGGTTGGAAGGGTTGGACCTGTGGCCACTTGATAGGTTGATAGAGGCCAAAACCCATTTTCATGGCTGTAAAGGCAAGTTGTATAGCTGTAAGTGTCATTTTTTGAGTGGTCATCTGATATGTCATCTGAATGGAGGACTCTGTTTCAGTAGCTATACCATTCATTCCTACACTGTCCAAGGCTAAAAAGAACCCTGGGACTCCTAAACCAGTCTCATCCAACATCTCATTGATTTAAAGGGATGAACTGGGTACTGGAGAGAAACATCCATTTCATTCTACACCATTTATTTATTAATTTAAAACTTGTGTACGATGTCCCTCAAGCATTGCATCTCAAGATGGCTTAAAATCATTAAAACCAAAATACGCTAAAACAATCCAGTGTAATAAATAACATATAATTATTTATTTTATTTAAAACTTTTATATGCTGTCCTCAACGTGTGGCAGCTTAGGACGACTTACAACATTAAAATCAAAAACAAATAACAATTGATACAAATATGAAGCAATATGCAACCAATAAAAATGAATTAGGTCAAGAGAGACTGATTAAAACTATTGAAATACTAATAGTATTTTACTATTAGTACTCCAGACCTGGTCTCAAAGGGACAGGCCTGGTCTCAAAGGAACAGGAAGCCTCATAAGGGAAATATTTATTTATTTATTTAAAACTTTTATATGCTGTCACCACATGCCTTGGTATCTCTGGATGGCTCACAACATGTACAATTAAAAACAATAAAACAAGAACAAATTTCATGAAATATATAAAAACAAGACAAACAAAAAAGTGACTCCTAACAATGTAAGCCACCCTGAGGCTTTGGCGAATGGGGCAGCATAGAAATTTTCTAAATAAATAAATAATAACACATTAATTTTTAAAATAGCAATTAAATGAAAAGGTGCCAGGTGCACCTCTCCAGGGAGCGCATTCCATAATCTGGGTGCCACCGCAGAGAAGGCCCTGTTTTGGGTAGTTGTTCTTTTTATTTCCTTTAAAGAGGGTTCCTGGAGCAGATCCTCTCCTACAGATCTTAAGGGGCATGAGGGCATGTAAGGGAAGAGGCACTCCTTCAGGTATACTGGTCCCAAGTCGTTCAGGGCATTATAGGTTAAAACCAGTCATGGAAGCTATGAAGTCCTGAGCCGCCCCAGACAGATTCGCCTTGGCATGGAGACTGACATCCCTCAGGACCAACATCCTGGGGATCCTCAACACCAGGTCCGAGACAATCTCTGTCAGCTCAGGCAGGGAGTGCAAGGTACATCAGAAGAGTCCCTAATCTATCTTAGTCGCCCAACAGTAGGTACACTCAGGACCCTTTCACGAAGGGACAGGAAGCCTCGCAAGGAAAATAATGGTTCAGTGAACCAGAGCAATCCCCCTCCCCTCCCCTCTGGGCATGGCTGATGTTGCACAAGATCCCCGGGTGGGCACCATTGCATGAGGGTGACATCTCTCCCTTCTCCTGCCCAGGTCTTGGTAATACATGCCAGGTCAGCCCCCTCCATGATTAAATCATGTACGACAGATGGTTTATTATAGACCAACCTGCCATTTAACAGCAACATCGGGCTGATACTGCTGCCAGGAACCATCTGGTTGGGGGAATAACCAGAAGACAGGACCGGTATCAAACATCAGTTCCTCCTTCTCCTACGTAGGCCTGCTAGACCCCCAGCACTGTATCTTCCCCTGCCCAGCACCCCCCCCCCATGGTGGTGCCCACCTGCTCCCCGGGTAAAATCTTCCTGAATTAAAAGCAAATGAACACAGTCACCACAAATGAACAACAGTAATAACCAAACAAAAATGTGTGTGTGGGGGGGAAAGGACCAAATCCCTGGCCCGGCCCAGCCCCTCTTGGCCCCAAATGGCCCCAAACAGCCTACCCTTTGGCCGCCGGCCCTGGCCACAGCTGGCAAGGAAGGAGCTCCGTCCGCCCCGCCCATGCACTCTACTTGTGCTGCCCGCCATGCCGGGCAAAGCTGCCACCTGTGCAGAGAGGTGGGAGGGTGAAGTGGGGGTGGGACCGCGGATGCCTTGCCGGCGTTGGGGAGAGCAGCGGCTGAGCCCAGGTGCATCCCAGCAGCGGATCGGCGGCGAGGGCATCAGGGCCAGCCGTCCAGCGATGTCTTGATCCCCGGGCCAGTGCAGGTAAACAGTCTTGGGATCCCCTGGCCACGGATGGCAAGAAAAGGGCTCCATTCACCCCACCCACGTACTCATGCCGCCCACTGTGCCCAACACAGCTGCCACCTGTGCAGAGAGGTGGGGGACGGCGGAAGTGAGGGTGGGACCACGGAGGCCTTGCTGGTGTTGGGGAGAGCGGCAGCAGCAGCGTCCTAGCCCAGGCGCATCCCAGCAGCAGCGGATCAGCAACGAGGACGTTGGGGCCAGCCACTCAGCGATGTCTCAATCCCCGGGCCGATGATGGTCAGCAGTCCCAGGGCCCCCTGGCCGCAGCCGGCAAGATTGAAGTTGGAAGAGGCATTCTACATGGACGATCTCAGCACGGAGTGGAGTTCTTGGGCTCAAGCGAATCTGGGGAGATAGTCTGAGAGAGCAACATACCAACAGAGGGCTTACTGGGCTTTTGATTGACACCAAGGCAGTGGCTGGTATCTTCGTCTCAGCTTGTAGTGCTATATGCAAAGAGCAGCGTTCAGTATGGGAACTACACTTCTACTTTTTCTCTGCTCTGTCTTTCTCAGCGTGTTTTTCTTTGCAAGCCTCCTTCATCTCAATGTGTTTCTGTTTCTCTTTGAGCTTTTCTTGGAGACTGAGATGTACGGGGAGTTTTTGACATTTGTTCCGAGGCGCTGGAGGTTTCCTCAGTTGGTCTGGGTGCACATTTGGAAGTGCTGCCATGAGAACCAGAAGCACTGGCTGGTTTACCCATCCCAACGTTCTTCAGTGCCACCAGTGCTCTATCCCAGAGCTTCTTTTTAAGGCAACTCTGGCATTCACATGCCTGCTTTGTAAAAGCGTGGCAATGCGCACACGTGTCTACTCTGTGGCCTTTGCCCAGGCAGAGTAGACAGCGCAAGTGTCCATGCAGGGTATTTTAGTCCTGCATTGAACACACTTTCAAAACTCAGATCACTGAGCCATTGAAGAAAGAATTTGGAAATAAGGGTAGGATCATAGAAGGGTTTTTGTGGGAATGGGGGGGGGGAAGGGGGTTGCAAAAAATTGGAAAGGAGAAGAAGGTTTTAAGTAGAAGAAAAAGGTGTTCTAAAGAACAGCAGTGAGAGAAATTTGAGCAGTTGAAAGTAGATTGGCGAAAGGACAGGAAGGGGAGGAGAGCGGTTCTTGCCAAAACAGTTTATGTTAAGAGAATCTTCCTGAAGAAAACCGGTACTGCACCCATATGTTTGATGCATGGAGACCATGATGAAGTAAGTAACGATATGGAAGTAGTAGCGATCTGAGAAAAAAAAAATCGTTTAAAGGTACCCAAATGGTTAAAGAGTTAGGGGTGAACAAATCTGAGGCATGCAAGGCAGCAGTCGCAAACACACTGGAGAAAATGACACCCCCTTCCCCCAAGGGTTTAAAAAGGCAGGGTTTGTGCCAAAAACACCTAGCCAGGGGCAACTCTATCTGTCTGTCTGACAACAGGCCCTGCACAGGCACAGAGCCCATATGTGCAATGTACAGAAACCACAAAGAATTACAAAAGTCCACATTTTATCTAACTCATGGATCTTCTAACTTTATGGATACATGGACACATGTGCCATTTTAAAAACAGTTCTCTGAACATCAAATTGTCTGCTGTTTAGAGAGAGAGGATATTGTAAATATTGTGGGAGCAGTTCCCACACTCTACCCCCCTCTCCGTGTGCCTCATTTTCACACTCGCTAGCTCTCTCTCTCTTTGCTCTCTACCTCCCCATCTTACATAGAACAATTTCCCCATTCACTTCCATGGATCAAGGTCTCCTGCCCTGAAAGTGGTAGAAGTGAATGGAAGAAGTGCTCCTTTCACTTCAATAGCAGGAAACATCTTGGTGGGCTCCCAAGCCTGATCTTGTGAATGGATGGGTGTCTGCAGGCCCAGTAGCAGAATCTTATCCCATTGTAGGTAAAATTTTGAAGTCATCAAAGTTTTCTGCAGTCAGAAATGATCCCAAGAATAGATTAGTCACGAACTGTTCACTGGGGTTGCAGATGTCTGCACAGGAGACAGGAACCCAGGATGCGACAGTCTTGACTTCTGTGTGTGCTGGAAACATCGGTCAGACCTTGTCTGAGCTGCCCGACCAGACCCTTTTCCAGTCCTTGATGCTGCTCTATAACCATTTTGGTGTTACTTGAGGTGCTTCTTTTTAGACAAAGCAAGAAGAAAAGCATGAAGAGGAATAAGAAGTAGAACTTCCCGAGGCACTAAAAGACAGTCAAAGAAGAAACAAGGGGATGGGCGGGAATTCTTCCCATATATACTGGGCATTGGGGTGCAGGAGGGTTCCCCACCAAATCATGCTCAGTTATGAAACCTCTTTGATAAACAGGCTTCCTCAGGGCCTAGATCCAAGAACAAGCTAAAATAAGCAGTTGTGGGTGGGGAGTAATAAATAGGCATTGGTCCCAGCAAAGCCAGCGCACTGGCTGATGCAGCAAGCACTGAAAAATCATAATTTGTCTTTATCTGCAGGCTTCCAAGCCAAGTATCAAGTTTTGTACTCTAGTTGAGTGATAAACATTCCACTGTGGTTTATCACTGGCTACACTGTTTTTGGGCCCAATCAGGCCAAAGTCCTGGCATTAGAATGTAAAATGCCAGTTGGGTTGGGTCCATGAATTGTGTATTTCCCAAAGTGTTTTTCCTCGAGATGCCAGGTAGCCAGTCGGTGAGACTTGGTCACTTAGTCCAACTGATGTCATTGCCAGCCAGCACACGTGTTCCTTCTATCCACAGCTTCCTGGTGATCGCTGCTTGTATAATATGTATATTATCAATAATGTAGCAGTTGACTGGGCAATTTGTGGAGGAATGAGCAGATGGAGGCCATTACCAGATTTCAGTCATAATCGGAGATCTGCACAGCTGTATCGCAGTTTGCATTCAACTGGTGCTTTGCTTTCTGCTAGTGTGATGTAGCAAGTATGAGTGTCAGACTGGTGTTCAGGAGATCCAAGTGCCAGTGACTGTGGGCCAGTCACTGACTCTCAGCCTAATGTACCTCACAAGGTTATTGTGAAGCTATAATAAACAGAATTATGCAATCTGCAATGTCTTTGTTGTAGAAAAAAGTGGGGTATAATTAAAAAAAATAAATCTCGAGTAGGGAAATGCCTGAAGTACTTACAACATAAGCACTTCAAGGGAACATGCCTAAAATGCACTTTCACTGCTGAGGTTGATACAGCTTTCATTAGTAACCTAAAATGAACACATTTCTTTATACTCAGTCTGACGCTCCACAAGGCGTTTTTCTGGGTTTTAGCTCATTTGTGCAATCTTGTTGCATTTAGAGTTGCTGCCTTTTTAACTGGGTCTGTGTCTTTAACTGTCAGGATCTTGACTTTCCAGAAACCAATATTGATTATGCTGCTTGATTTATATTTTGCTGTATCCTGTATATCCAGAGTAGCTTGCAGCAGCTTTTCCACATATACCATAATGTTGCACCATCGGCGTAAGGAAACAGCTTGGCTGATTGAAAAGGCCAAACGAAATGGTTGAAAAGGCAGCAACGCTTTCTTTGCCACCCTTGTTCCTTGCCAGGAAATGCTTCACATGCTAGTTCTCTGCGCTGCAGGCTGCTCTTAAAGGAATGGATGGCACAACAAATAGAGCAGCGTGTAGATGCGATATACACTGCTCTATAGATGCTCAGTGTATAGATGCTCACCTTCATCTGGGGAGCCATCATTTTGGAGTGCTGAGCAGCTGTGCTACCGCATCAAATGTACAGAAATTATTCCCTCCATATCATCTCATTATCTGTTCTTGGTAGCTGCAAAACAGTGTAAGGCACCTTTTATGCCGCTCCCAAGAGCTGTGAGAAATTGCTGCAGGTTAGGACCTGGCCTGGAATTGACATACCTGCCTTTCTAGGCCACTGTGGCCAAAATGGAATAGCAGGATCTGTCGGTCAAGATCTATCTCTTACACATCGTCATGTTTTCTTTTGCAGTAAACGTGCATTGTGCTTCCACTCAGTAAGGAATTACTAGCTAGGAGCATCTCATACCTGAAATCTCATTTAGCATCCCATTTCTGAATGAACCAGTTGTCTCCTTCAGATTTAAAGGTGTATATGTATCAAGCTCACAGTGTCACCCAAAATTACTGCATGGCAGGTTTTGTGCTTGGAACAGTGCCATTCTCTTCCAAGAGTTACAAAATATAGTCGGGGACGGATGGACAGAAAGATGGAGAACAAATCAATCAAGCCTATTATTCATTGTACATATGCCTGTATAGGACAAGATGCATTTTATAGGCTTTTCTAAAATTCTTCCTTCTCAGGAACAACTACCTGCGCAAAACCATTTTATTTATTTATTTAAATCATTTTATGCTGCCCAATTGTGCCACAGCACCTCTGGGTGGCTCACAACACAAGATGAAAACACAATAAAAACATAAAACCATAACACGTTGCACATTAAAAGCAACAATAAAATACAGCAAAATTTACAAAACAAAGGTCTATAGCAAATAGTTATTGAAATGTTTTAATGTATTTTATTCATTTTAAACAAAAAAAACAAAGAACCATTGTATCAATTGGTGAAGCATCAGATTTTTCTATACAGTTTCATAGGTCATATAGATATCCTAAACTTAAAGTCCATGCCTTCCTTTCCAGCCACTCGTACAACACATTCTGTAAGCTACCCTGAGGCTTGTTGCAAAGGATGACGTAGAAATGTTTAAATTACATTCCGAGACTCCTAATATATCGACTTATCTTTATTTTTCTTTATTAATCTCAATCTGTCCATCTCTGCATAGTCCAATATCTTCAGTATTATTGAATTCTCTGCAGGTACTTATTCTTTCTTCCAGTATTGGGCAAAAACAATAATAGCTGCTGTGATCATATGCAATGCTAATTATAAGCTTTGATTGTCAAGATACCAGGTTTAACAGGAAAATTTCAGGTTTAAAAGGTATACATTTACATAACATTAAATTGTTTACATAATTGGCCTTATCGGATGGAGGTTTTGCAGTCCTTTGAGGAATCTTTTTATCAATGGTTGTGAAAAAATGGATGATCCATGTATTGAGCCACAGTAGTAAGAAATTGCAGCTATGTACACCCTTATAGCGGATGGTTTAAGCCCTAGATGGTGAAGTTCTAGAAGAAACTGAAGAATATTCTCTATTGATGCTGAATGTGGAACGAACGAACAAGACTCAGCAAAAGAAGAAAATCATCGCCACTTTGCTGCATAGGATCTTCGAGTTGATGGTCTTAATGCAGATTCAAGAATCCTCTGAATTTACGAATGGAGAGCCGTCGATCCCAACAGAAAATCCATTGAAACTGACGAAGTAGCAAGAGTCAACGGACCCAAAGCAGTAATTTGAGTATCGGACCCATGGGTAGTACCCGCAGAGAAGTTAAATGCTGTTGGTCCCGAATCAGTATCGACGCTCATCGAATCCGCCCGGCCGTAAGGTTCAGCGATGTCAAGTCCGGGTGGCAGACTGTCCCTTCCTGCTGTGCTGTTAAGTACAGAACGGATGGAAGATGAAGAAATTCGTTGTGAGATATGTGGAGAAGCGTGGAAAACCATGCTTGACATGGCCACCATGGGGTTAGCAACAGTCCTGTGGCCCCGTCATGATCAATCTTCGATACCACTCTCATTATAAGACCGGAGGGAAGGCGTAGAAAGTCATATCGTTCCATGGGATCATGAAGGCATCTCCTGCTGATCCCAGTCCAATTCCCGCTCTGGAGCAGAAATTCTCGCATACCCTGTTCTGTTGGGTAGCGAATAATTCCATGCCTGGGTGTCCCCAATGACGGAAGAGTTGGTCGCAGATCTGTCGATCCAGCTCCCATTCGTGGGATGTCGACATGGGTCTGCTCAGCAGGTTGGCTTCGACATTGTCCGTACCGGCTAGGTGAACCGCTATGAGAGTAATGTTCCTCGGGATAAACCAGTTCCATATTTGCATCAACAGTTGAGCTAAGGTAGCCGACTTCGTTCCGCCCTGCTTGTTCACATAGAACACCGCGGCGATATTGTCTGAGGTTATCTGAATGACCTGGTGTCGAAGTATGTCCTCGAAGGATCGTAGAGCCTTGAATATTGCCAATAGTTCGAGGTAGTTGATATGTTTTCTCGATTCCTGTCGATCCCAAGCACCCTGAGTGCGTAGAGTGGAACATGCTGCTCCCCATGCCGCCCGTTGTGCCATCGCAGAAAGGAAAAAAGAGGATAGTGCAGAGGGAGTAGATAATATTTTTGCTTTTTTGTTTTTTTGTAGAACAAGAAGAAAAAGACGAATGAGAAATAACAGCAGAACTATAGTGAGGATACATAAACTTGGAGAAGAGAACTTGAAAGCAGTAACAAGTAAAAAAGGGCGAGGAACGATCTGAGCAAGAGCGAAAGCAGCACAAGACACAACGGCAGACACAAAGACTTGAGAAAATGGCGGACACTACGTTCCATATATACTACTGGGGGGGGGAGGGGAGCGGAGTTTCCCGCCAAAAACAGTTAGCTTTCAATCTTCCGGCCTAAGGCACTACTGCGCAGGCGCAGCACCCATATGTGTGAAGCACAGAGGCCACGAGGAAGAATAATAAGATATATTATTATTGGTCAGAGAAAAAGGCCCAGTCCCATGGAATGGAGGGTGGATGCAGAAGCCGCCCTCCCCCTTCGCAGCTGTCTCCCACTCGGCAGCTACAGGTGAGGAAGGCAGCCAGGTGACGGGGGGGGGGTGCGGAGTGCGGCCTGTCAACCCCAGTGGCAGGTGGTGTGCCGGCAGGCAGTGGTGAAGCCGCCCTGTCAGCTGGCCGGAGAAAATGGCCCCTCCTGTTAGAGGCTCAAGAGTTTCATGTTGGAATCAGGCTGAATGGGGAAAGCACCCATAGCAGGGGAGTGGGTCTCTGTTGGCAGCCCTGCCCATTTATTTCTTGTACCCATATGCTATTGGAGTGGAATGGCTCCGTGTTGCCTGGGAAGGTTAAGAGTCGAACCTTGCGAGTTTGGCATTCCCTCTTCCAGGCAAGAATGAAAGCAACTCTTGGCAAGAGACTTCTTAGCGACGGCCTACCAGAATGGATAGACTTGGCATCTCTCTCTGCAATCAGACAAGGGGTCAACGTGTTCGTTATTTGAGGACTGCAACACTTGGATGAGTTGCCTGTATGCATTTCATGCTACAGATAGGCATCCTATTTAGAAGAGGGGGAAAATGATTTATGGTGGCAGCTTTTTCTGGATAAGCTTCTGTTGAGTAGAATTTGGAAGTTTTCAAGTGACATGGAAACCTTTCTCAGGCTTATTTTCATCTCAGACAGCAGGACTTCGTTTTGATAAGTCCTGGCTTCCATTAATAACGGAGGTATTGAGCTTAGGGAATTGGTCATTCTGGAAAACAGATTGGCAAAAAGTATCAGACACTTAAAAAACAAAGCCTCTTGGGAAGGCTGTGAAAACAAAGGCTCAAATTCCAGGGCAAGTAGAAAGTCTTTTAGCCTTGCTACTGAAAGCTGCCTACCCATATTATTCCCAGAGGCAGGATATAGTCTGCATTTTGCCTACTCTTAAATGCATTAGGAATGGAGTTGGGTTTCACATGATGTATTTCTGCGACGCTTCTGTTTGCACCATCCTGAAGAAAGGGATTTCCTTTCTCTTTGTTTCCATTCCAGGCCCTGTGCCCCCTTCTTTTTTGATAGCAACTTCTGCCATGTTTCTGGTAAAGGAGTCTTAAAATTTAAATTGTGGCAGCTTTTGTTGGTAAGAGCTTATTACAATGGGATTCATGAAGTGGACAGGGTAGGATAGAAATAAATTCACAGATCCAGTAGATTTGCTAGATAAGTGCTTTTTAAAAGAATAAATTCTTACTAAAATGAGAGCTGCACATGAAGCAATGAATGGGATGAAACAAGACTGAACACTTTTTTTTAAATTTATTTATTTAGGAAATTTATAGGCCATCCATTACTGTCATCTCTGGACAGCTTACAATATATTATAAATCCTAAACAAAATACTTCGGCTACATCACGACTGAGTATAAAATGACATGGTTAAAATAAATGAATAAATATACAATTAAAATTAATTAGCTTTAAAATATTGGTCAAATAAAAAGGTCTTGACCTGGCGCCAAAAAGCATATAATGACGGCACCAGGCGGACCTCTCTAGGGAGCGCATTCCATAGTCGATACCACCGCAGAGAAGGCCCTCCTCCAAGTACTCTGTCTCTTGACCTCTTTCAAAGAGGGTTTCCGGAGGAGGACCTCTGCTGCCGATCTTAGGGGGTGGGAGGGCATATAGGGAAAAAGGCGTTCTCTTAGGTATTCTGGTTCCAAGTCATTTAGGGCTTTATAGGTAATAACCAGCACCTTGAATTGAGCCCAAACTTGAATGGGAAGCCAATGGAGCTGATAGAGGATTGGAATTATGTGAGAATAACGACCAGTCCCCGACAGCATCCTGGCAGCTCTGTTTTGCACCATCAGATGTATCCTGCACCATCTGAAGTATTCTGAGTTCATAAGGACCATTGATGGGTCCAGGTAAACCCAGACATGGTTGGCTGATGCTAAATTAGCATGAATTTCAATCTTCATACCATATATACTGGCGTATAACATGATCCTTGAAACTGGAAATAGCAGGGCAAACTGGGGATTGTCTTACACACCAGATAGAAAGTTTTCATCATATTGTGTTTGTTTAAAGGGGGATAATAAAAACAATTGTATTTACAAGGTCATTTTTATTAACATTTTAAAAATTGGTACTGGGAGAGTTGTCCTGCATTGTAAGCCTTGCACGGGGCCACAAGCCCAGTCCCAAACCCAGCAGCTGGAAGAGGAGTGTTACCCATGCAGCTGTCTGTGGAGAGACAGCACTGACCACGCGGGCCTCCTCCCTCTTGCTTGCCTCCCATGCCCATCCGCAGCACTGGCTGTCTTCCCAAAGCAACCCTAGCCAGTCCACCAGCCCCCTTGTGAGCCACCATCGGCCTCCATTTTTACGATACATGACAAACACCCCTAAAACTGCCCAAAATATCAATCTCAGCTTATACGCAAGTCACCTTCCATGGTGATATATACAGTAAGTTATTAGAAATATATGCCATCTTTCCATACTAGATACTTAAGGTATCAACAAAATACCAACAAAACCACAAAATCATATTAGTAGTTGGACCATAAGAAAGGCTGAGCGCTGAAAAATTGAGGCCTTTGAACTACGGTGCTGGCGGAGACTCCTGCGAGTCCCTTAGACTGCAAGGAGATCAAACCAGTCAGTCTTAGAGGAGATCAACCCTGACTGCTCTTCAGAAGGCCAGATCCTGAAGATGAAACTCAAATACTTTGGCCACCTAATGAGAAGGAAGGACTCCCTGGAGAAGAGCCTGATGCTGGGAACAATAGATGGCAAAAGGAGAAGGGGACGGCAGAGGATGAGGTGGCTGGTTGGAGTCACTGAAGCAGTTGGTGTGAGCTTGAGTGGACTCCGGGGGATGGTGGAGGACAGGAAGGCCTGGAGGAATGTTGTCCATGGGGTCGTGATGGGTCAGACACAACTTCGTAACTAACAATAAATACCAAAAATGGAAGTAAATCCCCCCCTTGCAAAAGTGCGCACCTCTTTTCCTTTCCACAACACGGCCAGGGGCAGTACAGGAAAGCCATGGTCCCCTGGGTTTCATCCTGGCTACGTTATGATTCCCTAAGACTCAAGGACATGTATTATGATGTAGGTTACCGTACTGATAGTCTATACCCTGAATCAAGGGTAGTTCTTCCACACTATTCCATTTTTTAAATACCTCTGCAGCAGTAGCATCACTGTAAGTTTAATTCCAGTGTAGATTTCAAGTATTCTCTGTGCCAGCATCTGTTTCCATGTACCAACACAATTTATTTATAACTTTTTTTTTTTTTACAATGTCACGCTTAATTTCTGCTCCAAATTGAATCCCTGGGCGGCTTACAACATTTAGATCACACAATCACTAAAACAATAGAAATAAAAAAAGTTTTTAAAATTTGTTTGTTTTTAAGATTTGTTTTTCAAATGCCTAGGAAAGAGAAATGTTTTCGCCTGGCACTGGAGCAGGTAATGTCAGTGCCTGGTGATTTCTCTGGGGAGCTGATTCCATAAGGGCCGCCTTCTGTTTGCCATCTCTCACACCTCTTTGAGTGATAACTCCTTTAAAAGGACCTCCTGCCCAATCTTAGTGGTTGGGCAGGTATATACAGGAGAAGATGGTCCATTAAGTAGCCAGGCTCTAAGTCGTTCAGAGCTTAGGAAAATTTCTTTCCCAGCGAGCCGCTGCCCTCTCCTTCCAGACTACAGAAGCTACTGCGGACTGCATTATCCTGTGTGGTAAAAAGGTCTATGGCTGGAGTACCCCAAATGCAGAAGAACAGGTTGCTTACCTGTAACTGATGTTCTTCGAGTGGCCATCTGTGCAGTCACACATATGGGTTCTGCACCTGCGCAGTGCCTTTGGCCAGAAGATTAACAGCTAACGGTTTTTGGCGGGAACTCCGCTCCCCCACCAGCATTATATAAGGAGCGGAGTGTCCGCCATTTTCCAGTCTTTGAAAGACTGGCGTTTGTTGTATATGTTGTATAATAAAAGGTATGTCAGAATGACAAATCCAAATTTAGTAGTGGTACGACACATAGGAAAAAAGATATAGTATCGCAGAAAATAGTCGGACCACCCATGACACCAAGCGGGGTTGGAGGGTGGGTTGTGTGACTGCACAGATGGCCACTTGAAGAACATCAGTTACAGGTAAGCAACCTGTTCTTCTTCGTCGTGGCCTCTGTGCATCACACATGTGGAAAATTGTATTTACTATCCATTTCGAAAGACGTGAGGTGACTGGGCAACCCCTATCATGTTCCGAATATTTCACAAAAAGTCTATTGGAACACCGAACAGACTCAGTCCTGGACCTATAAAAGGCTAAGCAACGACGAACGTCCGGCATATGTAGAAATCGTTCTATCGGATTCATAGGGGTCGGAAAGAATGCCGGTAAAACAATCTCCTGTTGCATGTGAAACGAAGTAGCAACCTTCGAAAGGAAAGACGGATCCATTCGAAGAACCATCTTTTCCTTATGAAAATTTAGGAAGGGGGGGTCTACCTGAAGGGCACAGAGTTCAGATGATCTACGGGCTGAAGTTACTGCAACAAGGAAGACCGTCTTCCATGAAGCAAGGCGTAGATCGATCGTCGCCATGGGTTTGAAAGGTGGTCGAGTCAGTGCTTGTAAAACCACCGAAAGACTCCAGGTGGGCATCAGAGGTCTTATAGTTGGATGTAGATTACTCAATCCTCTTAAAAATCTTTTAATCAGAGGGTGAGCAAAGATGGAGAGGCCATGTATAGTTCCCCGATAATGCGAAATTGCTGCTGTATAAACCTTTATGGACGAGGGTTTGAGTCCAGACTGATGCAATTCAAAGAGAAACTGAAGTATCTGTGAAACAGAAGCTGAAGGGGCCAGAAAAGAGTGTAAATAGGCAAAGTTAGAGAATCTCTGCCATTTTGCCGCATACGACTTCCTAGTAGATGGTCGTAGCGCAGATTCGAGGATATACTGTAGGTCTGGGTGTAGTCTCTGCTGAGCAGGAATAGTTGGAACAGTTTGTGGTGTCGATACCATTGTATCAGAGGCTATCGTATCCTCTATGCAGTCAGTTTCAGCGATAGCAAATCTGGGTGACGGATTGCACCCTCCCTCTGGGTAATGAGATAAGGAAGAAGAGGGAGTTGGAGAAACTCTTCTCTGGAGACGTGAAGGAGAGTTGAGAACCATGGTTGGAATGGCCACCAGGAGGTGATCAGTACCCCTGTGGCCCCTTAGTGAATTATCTTTGCCAACACTCTCATGATGAGTGGGATCGGAGAGAATGCATAAAAAGTCATGTTTGTCCAGGGAATCATGAAAGCGTCCCCGAGGAAGTCCTGACCCACTCCCGCTCTGGAACAATATGCCGTGCATGCCCTGTTCCGTTGTGTGGCAAACAGATCGATGTCTGGCTGGCCCCATCGGTGAAATAGCATGTCGCGAACCCGATGGTCTAGCTCCCATTCGTGGGACCGCGACATATGTCTGCTCAAGAGATCGGCGTCTGTATTTTCCGTGCCCGCAAGGTGAACTGCTACAAGAGTGATACCTCTCAGTATGCACCAGTCCCAAATCTGCCTGGCCAGGCGGGCTAGTTTCCGGGATCGGGTTCCCCCTTGTTTGTTTAAATAAAAGACTGTTGCCATGTTGTCCGAGGTCACCTGGATGACCTGGTGCAGAAGCACATCCTCCAGTTCCAGGAAATTGATATGGTTCCTGCAATCCCGATGACTCCATATCCCTTGGGTACGTAGATCGGAACAGATTGCTCCCCATCCCAGTAGAGACGCATTGGTACCGAGGGTTATTGTAGGGTACTGGGGTCGGAATGGAACGGCTACAGTTAGATTGGCTGGGTCTATCCACCATAACAGGGACTGAAGGACGGAAGCCGGGAGTCGAATCCGTTTGGTGGAGGGGTCTATCTGTGGTCGAAACACCCCATTGAAAAACAGTTGAAGGGGACGTAGCCTGAGTTACATGCAATAGAGCACATCTAAACTCAACAGCAGACGAAAGTCCTGCTTCTGTGTCTGCGACCAGCAACCAATCATCAAGGTACAGGTATATCCGAATTCCACATAATCGAAGGTGTGCGCAGACAGGGACCATACACTTCATAAAAACTCTTGGTGCAGTGGCCAATCCAAACGGTAGCACATTGAATTCGTAGATTTCAGAGTCCACTGCAAAACGAAGGAAACGCTTATAACTTGGATGTATTGAAATATGAAAATAGGCATCCTTCAGATCCAATGAGGCGAACCAATCCCTTCTTCCCAGCAACGGAAGAATACTTTGAAGTATGGTCATCCGAAATTTCTTTGGTGTTATAAATCTATTGAGAGCTCTCAAGTCCAATATTGGTCTTAGACCCCTATCTCGTTTCGGAACCGTAAAGTATCTGGAATAGAATCCGTGGAATCCTTTCAATAACAACAGGCGATGAATAGCTCCTTTAGCGAGGAGTTGATGAATCTCGTCTAACAGTACCAAAGAAGTCAGAGTATATCGAATAGGATTCGCTGATGGTACAATGTCGAATTTGGTTCCATACATCCATCTATCAGATGTGATGGACTCCCAAATGGAGAGTCGACTCTTCAGTCGATCCCCAAATGAGAGCGGGGAGGGTGGAGTTGGAATGAGAGGAGAGGTTCACTTGTCACATCAGCTCTGTCGCCTGTCCGTATCGAAACAGCAGCAGCCCTGTTGGAAGCACTGTGGCGGTTGTTGCCTGTGACGCTGCTGACAATGCGGTTGCTGCTGCCAAGGCGGAAACTGTTGACGGTACTGTGGACGTGACCATGACCACTTACGTCAGGGTAGAGATTGCAATTCCATACGACGGGCGGTCATCCTTGATTCATGGATTTTTTTCAATTTGCTGTCCGTCCTTGCATGGAAGAGACTGGAACCGTCGAACGGCATCTCTTCAATTCTCCGCTTCATCTCGTCCAGAAAATTGCAATTACACAACCAGGCGTGCCTGCGGAGGGAAATTGCACCGACCAGCAACCTCGAATCAGAGTCCACGTGGTGCCTCGCGGTAGAAAGCTGTTGCACCGCCACTTGCGTAGCTCCCTTAACAAAAGTCTTAGCAAGTTCGCCCTGGTTTCCCGGAAGAGTATAGATGATGGCGTCCAGGCGTTGCATCAGGAAATATTGGTAACGGGCCAGGGTTGTCTCGTAATTGGAGATTCTTAAACCAAGGCCCGAAGCTGCGTATACCCAGCGGGCGAGAGAATCAACCTTTCTACCCTCTTTGTCATGAGGTGAGGTGTGTCCACGGGCTTCCTGACCCTGCGAGGATTCTGCAACAACCGAATTCGGTTTGGGGTGGCGGAGAAGAAATGGGATGCCCTCTTCCCGCACCTTATACATGGACTCGTATTTACGAGAGGTCAGTTGTGGATTAGCTGGGAGGTCCCATGGCTGGGTCATTGCCTGCCATAAGGTCGTAATAAGTGGCAAGGCAATAGATGTGGATCGTTCACCTCTAACCACATCATAAAAACGATCGGTGCTCGGTCCCGGCTGTTGGTGGGCTTCTATATCGAGCAATCTCACTAGTCTGGCCATCAGATCGTTAAACGATATTTACGGTTCCTCAGGCAACCCCGGACCCTGGGGAGCAACTGCAGCATCCAGCGAGGTTGAGTCAGCCTCAGACTCTTCGGATTCCATCCAGTAAGGGGGTGGTACACTGGAGGAAGAATCTCCTGGAGACTCCGATCTGCCACTCTGTCTAGATGGTGCCCTTGGGGCATCTCTGGGCGTTGAATGGAAACGCTGCCGAGGCACTGATGGTGAAGATTGTCCCCTAGAGGTTGGATAGTAGACTGTATGGTGGTACTCTTCCCGTCTCGGTCCTACCAATCATCAGACCTCGCATCCGAGGAACGGCTCCTACGGCTTCTCGGAGGGGAGATGGCGATCTCAGTATCCATCGGGATTGGAGGCATCGGGGTTGGTGATCGAGCCCTAGGTGGGGAGTCTCGTATTTCCCCATCAGAGATGGAACCCCTCCTCGAATCCATAACGGGTTCTGCTGCAGGCCGGTGCGGTGAGCCCGGTGGGGTAACCCTCATAGCCACCTGAATGGTCGGGACCGAGGGGGTCGGTTCCGAAGTAGGTATCGGAATCGAGGAAGAGGCCGAGCCCGAGTGATGGTGTTTTGCCTGCTCAGGGTTCTTCGGCTTCTTAATCGGCTTGCCCATCTTATCTTTCTTGGCCTTCTTATGTACAGGATATTTATCTAAGTCGCTGTGCTTTCTTTTTTCCTTTTGCTTTTTCGGCAAGGAAAAAGACTGATCGGCCATAGCATGAGCGCCTTCTTCAGAAGGGCGTGAGAGTGGAGCAATGGAGGAAGAGGCTGGAGGTTGCGGCAGGTCAGCCGAAGTTGGACGGCCTTCGGGTGGGGCCACAACAGTGGAAGGCTTAGCCACCAGTCGATCAGATTGGAGGAGAGCCTGATCCCAAAGGAGTTTGCGGAAGCGGTTCTCCCTGTTCTTCCTCGCCTGTTTAGAGAAGGCCAAACAATGGCCGCACTTATCGGTTCTGTGCCCTTCCCCCAAACAAAGGAGGCACAGATCATGCAGGTCTGCGGCGGGCATTTTGGAACCACATTTTCCGCACTTGCGGAACACCGCCCATTGTGCCATCGTAGAAAGAAGAAAAAAGGAGATAGTAAAGCGGGAAAGTAACATTTTTGGTTTGTTTTTTTATAGGAACAATAAAGAAGAAAAAATGAGGCAGGATTTCTCCACGTTAGTACACAGTCCAAGTTTCTCTAAAGGGTTGCAAGTAGTATCAATGGCTGAAAAGAGACTTTCTCTGAAGGAAGAGACAATTGACTTCTGTAACGCGCTCTACGTGGGGCTACCCTTGAAGACGGTCCGGATACTTCAATTGGTTCAAAATAGAGCTGCCAGGCTGCTGACGGGGACTGGGTGTTGTGTTCACATGACTCCAGTCCTCCGTCAGCTTCATTGGCTTCCCATTGAAGTCCAGGCCCAATTCAAGGTGTTGGTGATGACCTATAAAGCCCTAAACGGCTTGGGTCCTGGTCACCTGAAGGAGCGCTTACATCCATATATGCCCGCCCACGCCTTGAGATCTGCGGGAGAGGCCCTTCTCCGGGAACCCTCCATGAAAGAAATTAGGAGGGTAGGTACTCGGAGGAGGGCTTTCTCTGCGGTGGCGCCTAATCTATGGAATGTGCTCCCCAGAGAGGTCCACCTGGTGCTGTCGTTATTTGTTTTTCGGCGCCAGGTGAAGACCTTTTTATTTAAGCGTCATTTTAATTGTTAATATTATTTGATTTTATCTGGCCAGGGTGACTTATTTTATATTGTTATTTTTTGTATTTTAACTTAATGTTTGTATTTTACAAACATTTTAACTTAATGTTTTAACTTAATGTTTGTATTTTAACTTAATGTTGTGAGCCGCCCTGAGGCTTCGGCGAATGGGGTGGCGTAGAAATGTTTTAATAAATAAATAAAATTAGCCAATCATCCAGGTAGGGGTAGATATGGACACCTTGTAGTCTCAGATGAGCACAAACAGGAGCCATACATTTGGTAAAGACTCGTGGAGCAATAGCGAGGCCGAAAGGGAGAACATTGTACTCAAAAATGTCGCTATCGACAGTGAATCAGAGTAACCACCTATGAGCAGGATGAATACTGATGTGGAAGTACGCATCCTTCAAGTCCAGAGATGTGAATGAATCTTCTCTCCTGAGCAACAGAAGAATATTTTGGAGGATGGCCATCCAAAATTTTGTTCATGCCACGTAAGTTATGCCATGTAAGTCCAATATTGGGCATAGACCACCATCCTGTTTCGGGACCATGAAATATCTCAAGTAGAAGCCGTGGAGCCCCTTGGAGCAAGTGAGTAGTCGAATTGCTCCTTTGCAAAGTAACTGGGAAACTTCGTCTCGAAGGACTACATAAGACATTTAACAGATCGGTCCCAATGGGGGCACGGTATCAGACTCGATTTTATATCGTGCTCAATGATGGAAAGTACCCACTTGCCAGACGTGATGGACTCCCAAATGGGGAGTCGGCCTTGCAGCCAGTCCCCAAAAAGGAGAGGGGAAGATGGTAGATGGAGAGAAGAAAGGTTTGCGTGTCCCGTCAACATTGTCACTTGTTGGTGTCAGGACGGCGACAGGCCTGTTGATAGCAGGGAGCCGGTTGTTTGCGGTTCCACTGCTGGTGAGGTTGAAATTGTTGATGGGAGGCATACTGGTGGCAAGGTTGCTATCCGACGGGTAGTGACTCGGGCTTTGTGGATGTTCTCACCAAGGGGACTGAACATTGAAATGCCTTGGATCAAGTTTGGAACCTGAGAAAATGATGGTAGTCCAGATAGATGGATATGTGAAAATACCCATCTTATAAGTCTAGCATTGCGAACAGTCCCCTTGGTGCACCATTGGGGGAAGCTTTTGTAAAGATATTGTGCAGAACTTTTTCGGGAAGATGAAGAAGTTAACATCTGGTAGGTCTAAAATATAACAAAGACCTTTGTCTTTCTTCAGGACAGTAAAGTACTGCAAGAAGCCATAATGTAAGTCAGATGGGGGAGGGGAGGACAGATTGCTTCTTTCAACAGTAAGGCATTGACCCCTTAAGCCAAGTAAGGTGTTGTGCATGCAATCCCGTATGGTGGCAGGGTGCTGAAGTTGAAGCAGTATCTGTTCTCCAGAATGGATGAAAGTCACTGATCCGATGTTGCAGCTTCCCATTCAGGAAGATAGTTCTTAAGGCAGTCATCAAACCAGAATGGCACTGAGGAATGTGGACTGGTTCACGCAAGAAATGAGGGGCAGCATCTATCGGTATCCAGCTGTTTTTGTTGGGCTACTGGAACTGATGTCTTGACAGTGTTGATGGGCCAACTGGTGGTGTTGGTGAGTAGGATGGGGGACCTCGGTTTGGACTTGATAGGACAATGGACCCCATGACCACTTAACGCAATCTAGATAGTTGCATAGATGCAAACCTTATTCACCTTGCTGTTACTCTAGCCTTCTGGATGGTATCAAACTTCTCATTGGTCCTAGCATTGGAGAGTGTTCTCCATCTAAGGGCATTTCTTCAGTGTGTAACCACACCTCCTGTGAGAGACTCACAGGTCAGAGCCAGGCACGTGTCTAGATTTCCACTGTACCTACAGGGCCCTGGAGTCACAGTTGACATGGTGGTCAATGGTGTTGATCTGTTGTCTGGATAGTTGAAGCACCTCCATCTGGAATACCCTAGTGAGTTCCCAAGGTTGCTCAGGGAGAAACTCAGCTAGGGGCACCTATCTTTTCCCACAGGAAAACCTGGTAGCTTCCCATAGTCATCTCATAGTTGGAGATGGGAAGTCCCTGACCCATTGCTGTGTAAACCTTCATCGCCATCCCATCCAGGAGGTGTCCCTCACAGTTTGCCAGGGCGGTATGCTCTTGCTATGATTGACCCTGCGCTGATTTCACAATGACCAAGTTCCGTTGTGGATGATATAGAAGGAACTGGATGTGTCTCTCCTGAACTTGGTAGAAGCTGTCCAAACAGTCTGCCCTAGGCATCTAATAGACCCACAACCTGCTGGTCTTTCTGAGGGATTTTTCTTCTGAGCATTCTGAGGAATGGGGAGTGCAAGGCCACAGTGGAGGTTCGGATATTGCTTATCAACATCTTGTCTTTTCAAGGCATTCTCTCAGGTCCTGGAGAGACTACCTTTGTACTTGGAAATTGTTGGATGAATCCTGTTCAAAGCCAATTCCCAGCAGGCCTTGCTCATAGTCCTAAAAGCTGACAACTAGGTTAAGATGAAACTGTGCTGGGAAAAGCAGTTTGAAATTTTGAATTTCACCCAAAAACTCTATGATTTACATAGGTTTGGTGGACAGAGCAATGTTTTGATTGGAAGTGATGTTCAGCATGGCTTAAAACACATACAGCCTCTAAGTCCCAAGCAATATGATTTGCCAAACCAAAGTAAGCTCCCCATCAAGACATCATCTGTAATGAAAACGGTTCTTGCCAAAGGATGGCCTTCCATTTCCTCCAGCCGCTCTCCACATGCCCCTATTGATGTAGCAGTTGTCCATGCCCACTCAGTGTGTCTAGTGTTTTTACAGGCAAAGTTTTGCAAATTTAATTCTTTGCAAGAAACCAAATTTAGCAAAATGACTTTGAAGTGGAAGAAAAAATCAGAATGAAGGGATCACAAAGGAACAGAGGAAGATAAAATTAAAAATTCATTTTGGCATGGGAGAAGAGAAAAAGGTTCTCTGGAGTGTCAGTTCTGTTAGTTTCATTTACTTCCCCCAACAACAAACCCCAGGCCAGGCAATACCTATCTTTCATTCATCATACCATACTCATATCCTATGCGTGTAGCAGTAGTGGGCATCTTTTAGGATGCTGAACACAGATACAAAATCTAAATCAGTAATACTCTTAATTATAGGTGACTATAATGGCTTAACTCTTCCAAACATCCCCAAGGCAGCAAAAGATGAGCTCAGGTGGACCCCTGAATTAGCAGGCTCATGTCCATGTCCTAGGTCCCCATGTTAATGAATCTGGAACCATTCTTTAACTCCCTTTTTAAGGAATTCAGTGGGGCTCCCTTCACTCATGGGTATGCTAGATAGGAGTCACTCCCTTGTGGTTCTGTCCCCAAACAGTTTCATTATTAGGCAGGAAGTGGGTGGAAATGAGTCTGAAGAACCCACACTCTTGATCCCTCTGATGTGGTTGTAGGACACAGATCATGTGGACAGCTTGAACATGTGTCCACTCCAGGTGGAATGAAATGGGAAATCAACACATAGGCCCAACTTTGCTCTACCACCTACCAATGGATTCTACACCCATTCTACATTTGGGGGCTGTTGAGCTGCTTGTATCCTGTTTTGGCCACCAAATAGGGAAAAATGGCGATAGGGTTCCTTAAATCTCACGGCTAGGCCACCAGATACAGCACAAATGTCCCCTACCAGTGGGTTTCTGGCCTACCAAATTTCCCCAAACATATGAAGGATCTGACCACCACCCTTTCCTCTGTTCACCTCATCCCATTGCATCGTAATAATATTTCCTCTAAATGTATCATCATGTCACAATAGAGAGATACTAGACTAGTCCTAGGGTGAGCGGACACAAACATGCATTATATTATCAAGTGCTGTACTGTCATTTTAAGGAAGCTGTTAAATCCTTAGCTTCATTTTCCTAATAAAATTCATATGTATTCATATTTCATCTTACCTTTTCTCTGTGTTAACTCAAGGCAGCTTTCATCATTCTCCTCCTCCTGCTCTCAGTTCTATCCCCACGACAACCATGTGAGATTGAGTTCTGAACCAAGGTTCTTAATGACTCTGCCACACTGCCTCTCATTTGCCAGTTATCCATTCCTTAACTCCACCTCAGTTAGCTTTCCTTGGGAGATTGAGCAGATTGATATTCTCCTCCTGGTTCTGGATTCACTGACAGGATACCAGGTTGAACACAGTTGCCCAGGTTGCTTACAATGGACTCTTTGCTTCTTCAGATTCAGACTCTTTCACCAATGATCTAGCTTCATCTTCTATCCAGGCCTTCTTTCTGATTACTCATGAACCATGGTTCAGCTAAGAAGATGTCAAGTTGTCTTCTCTGAGGTTTTCATGGTGCCAACTGCTTTTACCTGGCTGAACCTATCCTGGAGACACACCTCTAGTGTTTTCTTTACCTGGCTAGCTCTTGCAGCTTCTGCAACTTCCTCAGCTCTCCTTCTTTAGTTTCTGTCTTCACTCATCCCCAGACTACAATGACCAACTGATAGTTGGAACTGTCCCTTTTATAAGGACCTATTTGGCAGCTCATTGGCCTAGAACTATAAGCCAATGACAGCCAGCAGAATGTTCGTAAATAACCAATCAAAGCTTGACCTGTGTAACATGGAAGCTGACCACTCTAATGGGGAACTGCTATGTTTATAACAGCTTATTTGGTTACCATAGTAATAGATTTACTGGCAGTTGACCAAGTGCCCACATCAGGCCTCAACCAACTAGCCTCAGAGGTGCCCTTGTCATTTCCTAGATAACCTTTACTACTCATGACACTACCACATCACAGAACACATTTATTTATAAATTTACATTTTTCAAACAAAGTTATCTCTGGATTTTTAAAATTTCCACACAGTTGGGCAAAATAATTCAGCTATCTTGATAAGAGGGGCATGGGGAGTTCACATTTGCTTTAATTATTTTTTTAATTATGACCAGTGAAATTTTGAAGACATTAGCACTGCCTCTGGCATTTCACCTTACTTATGTTCACAAGTGAGATTGCTCTTGTGAGACTGTGAGAATGCTGTGTTGTTACGTGCCCTCAGGTCATCTCCAACTTAAGGCAACCTTATAAATAATTTCTCTCCAAAATGTCTGGTCTTTGACAGACCTGCTCAGCACTTGCTTCATGGAAGACCAATTGTGTGTATCAGGTACAATGCATGGCAGTTCACAAGTGGCACAGAAAGCAAGGTCATCAAATCTTGTGGTCTTGTATATTGAAATATACTATATTTTTATTTATTCATCCATTTAAAACTTTTCTAGACTGTCCCATTACCGAAGTCTTGGGACAGTTTAACAATACAAAAAATAAAACATAGTATCCTAAAATTCAACTAATAGTAAAACCCCAAATAAAACAGTCAGGTCTGAAAACATTGGGAAAATAAAAAGGTTTTGGCCTGGTGCCAACAAGTGACAGCTCCAGGCAAACCTCTCTGGGGAGGAAATTCCACAATTGGGGCGCCAGCGTAGAGAAGGCCCTTCTCTGGATAGTCACCCTCCTAATTCCCTTCAGGGAGGGCACCCGGAGAAGGGTGTCTGCCCCAGATCTTAAGGGGTGGGCAGGCACATATGGAAGGAGGCGCTCCTTCAGGTAACCAGTCCCTAAGCATTATAATTGTAGTTATTTACACATTCAGACAATTGGTGTCAGAGCAATACCATCCACGTCTCCCTGGAAATGGGCTATGAATTCTGTCACCACAAGAGGCAGTGATGGTCACCAATGTGGATATTTTAAAAAGCAAATTAGACAAATCTGTGGAGGTGGTCCTATGCCATCAGAGACAGAATGCCTCTGAATACCAATTGCTGAGGAACATGGGCAGGATAGTCCTCTTCCTATGATCAGGGACTCTAACTGGCAAGTTTTGTTTGTCTAACCACAGGAGACAATAAACCAGCACGACTGAAAAACACACAAGCTCTTTATTGAATCCCGCACCCAACAATTCAGAGCAGTTTGTTCCTTCTTCATAAGAGAGCAGTGTCAGCCATTAACAATCCAAATGTTTTTGTACCCGTAGAAGCAAACTCAGTCTTTGGTCATTTTGGCCCATCCCCATCCGTACACACTTCTGCACATTGTTAGCTAGAGAAAGTCAGCCACAGTCCACACTTGAGGGATTCTCTTTAGGTTGAGACTTCAGCATTGTTACAAGGAGTCCAAGCACAGGGAATGAGACATTTATATCACTGTGTTCTTATATTTCTATGTTCTTAAGTGTCACTCATGAAAGAGAATGAACTGGCCAGACAGCAGGAGAAGCTGGGGTGACTTTCAGCCCTCCGTTTAAGTGGATTAAATAAATGTGTGGTTAAGGAAAGGACGGTGGGTTTGGCTTGTTGTCATTGTCTAACCATTGAAAACAAAAAGCTCAACCGGTGTACTAGCTTTAAATCTTTTCTAAACAGAAGGGCGGAGATTACAGTGGATGCCAAGAGGATGCAGCTTCGGCAGGCATTTTATTGTCCCGAAGAGTGAATCCAGAGTCACTCCCCGTTCAGACATTTGACATCAGATCTTATCTGCCTACAATAAACAGATCAGAGGAGCTGCTGTCTCTTTCCTTTCTCAAGCAGGAATGTGGGCTCCCATTTGTCTAGTTCTGCCATCCCACGATTATTTTTAGCTTCATGTGCTTGGTTGGTGAGGTCAGTAGCTGACACATGTTTTGAACATATGTTACCCACATCTGCCTAAGATCTCAATTGCCCTTGGCCACGGACAGCCTAAAGTAGCATAACTAAAAGGGAGGCAGAGAATGTTTTGTTAAGAGTTCAAACAGCTAAATATTCTAATTTATTGCAACCATCATGTGTACACTGGATACAAAGAAAGTAACATGGGGGTGGGGAGAAAAGAACACACACTGCTAGTATTTGGTCCAAAATAAACTAGCAAATTAAAACCCAGGATGAAAGTGTCTTGCTGGCTGGCCTGTTACTTGTTTCCATTAATTCTCCCATGCAGGATGTTATTTTTACAGTTCAAGGATTAATTCTTCATTTCCAGTTCTAGGAAATGGATTGGATTTCAAAGCTGCTCACCAAAACATGGAAGCACTCAAGGACCTATACAGAGAACCCATCCAGTGCTGCTGTCTTTTTATTTTGGTTGTGTCTGTGGGTGTAGAGCACAAGACAAGATGTTTGGTGGAGGCCCAAGACTCCTCCTTCCTTCTTCCAATCCAGCATTTGTGTTTATCCTTCTTCCAATCCAGCATTTCCCCCCTTTGCCTCTCTCCCATGGCTTCCTTGCCTTGCCATCGGGAAGAACCTGTCCACCTTTGCTTTGAGGTCCTGGGCATAAGGATGTCAGGACTTCTGTCCCTTGAAAGATTCAGTCTCCATGCCCCACACCCTGTCCTTGACCTTAGCCAAAAGACCAAGAACTGATTCTGGTCCCCCCCACCCCCCAGATTGTATAAATCTTTTGCCTGTTACTAGAGATGTGGAGAAATTTATTTTGGGGCTGGGAATTGGACGGATTCCCTGGGCTCAGCTCCTGGGGAATCCGCCCACTGTTCCTGGAGCCCCGCATGACCGCTAAGCACCCTGCATCCCTGTTCTGTACCACCTGCAACAGACTTTGTGCTGCTGCACCAGATACAGAAGAAGGTTGCACAGCCTTCGTCCCACAAGCATTTGCAGACTGCCTCTCGACTCAGGGCGTTGTGTGAGACTGGCCTGAAATGCAAGCTGACACCTAGCGTGGTGTATGCTGATGTCCTGCAACTGCAGGGGGTTGGACCTGATGGCCTTCATGGCCTCTTCCAACTATACTATCCTAGGAGACTACCTGTGAAATGCTAGAGGGACACACTAGGGTGAGTTTTGTCCCAACCCTCGCTATTATCATAAGCTGTTTTATTAATAACAGCCTGATACTTAAGATTGGCTACTAGTGTGCAATTAGCCATATTAGAAGCCTCAGAAGATAGGGCAACCACCCGTGTTTTATCTAATTGATTTAAATTGTATTATCAAACCGTCTGGCTGAAAACCTGCTTAGCCATCTCTTGAAGGTTTTTACCATTATTGGTGCTTTGTACAGAAAGAGCATACATAGGTGCTTCCACATGGGGGGTTCCTACAATTACTGCCTAGAAGGCATTTTGCAGCTTTTGTTTCTTAATGAGTTTTCTGTAGCAAAACACAAAATGAAAGGGCTGTAAGTGGAAGGTGGAGCATTTGGACCCCCACCCCGCAACCCTGTGTTCAGTAAAATTCCATGAATGAGGCAGGTTAATCATGCACTCAAAACACCCATACTAAAGGACCCCTGTAGGTGATTCTTAAAGATAGGAACATAAGAAAAGCCATGCTGGATCTGACCAAAGGGCCAGCTACTTCAGCCACATACACAGTTACAAGCCAGCTGCCCACCTCCCTGAGCCTGTCCCATCCCCTTTTCAAGCCATCCAGATTGGCCGCCACCCCCACCTCCGATGGCAGCAAACCCCAGGGCCCAATGTTGCGGCCTAATGATGTGGACAAGGTGCTTGGACAAGTACGCCCTACCACCTGCTTACTAGACCCATGCCCACCCTGGCTACTTAAGAAAGCCAAGGATGGGATTGGGACCTGGATCCTGGAGGTGGTCAACGCCTCTTTAAGAGACGGCCGGGTACCTTCCCCTTTAAAAGAGGCAATAGTCTGGCCAGTCCTAAAGAAGGCATCCTTGGATCCAGAAGTGGCTTCCAATTATAGACTGGTGGCCAACATCCCGTTCCTGGGCAAGGTGCTAGAGCGGGTGGTGGCGGGACAACTCCAAGCACTCTTGGATGAAACTGATTATCTGGACCCATTTCAGTCCGGCTTCAGATCTGGGTACGGCACTGAATCTGCCTTGATCGCCCTGTACGATGACCTGTGCGGGGAGAGAGATGGGGAGTGCATCCCTGTTTGTTCTCCTGGACCTCTTAGCGGCTTTCGATACCATCGACCATGGTATCCTTCTGAAAAGTCTAGCGGGATTGGGAGTTGAAGGCACCACGTGGCAGTGGTTCCACTCCTATCTCAACGGCCGATTTCAGAAGGTGGTGCTGGGGGACTGTGGCTCTGCGCCATGGCAGTTATGCCATGGACTTCCGCAGGAGTCCATCTTGTCCCCCTTGCTATTCAACATGTACGTGAAACCGCTGGGAGAGGTCATCAGGAGGTGTGGGCTGCAGAATCATCAATACGCTGATGATACCCAGCTCTACCTCTCGTTCTCCACTAATCCAGGTGAGGCAGTGGCTGTACTGAACCGGTGCCTGGCCGAGGTAATGGGCTGGATGAGGGCCAATAAACTGAAGCTCAATCCAGACAAGAAGGAGGTCCTGTTGGTTGGCGGATCGGGCCTTGGGATGGGGGACTTGGGCCTTGTCCTAAATGGGGTTGCACTCCCTCTGAGGGACAGGGTTCGCAGCTTAGGAGTGCTCCTCGACCGTGAGCTGTCTTTAGAAGCTCAGGTGATGGTGGTGGCGAGGAGCGATTTCCTTCAGCTTCAGCTGATCGATCAGCTGCATCCCTTCCTGGAGAACGACTGCCTGGTGACAGTGACACACGCATTGGTAACTTCCCGATTAGATTTCTGTAATGCGCTCTATGTGGGGCTACCCTTGAAGATGGTCCAGATACTTCAGTTGGTGCAGAATAGAGCTGCCAGGCTGCCGACGGGGACTGGGCGTTGTTCTCATATAACCCCAGTTCTCCGTCAGCTCCACTGGCTCCCGATTGAAGTCCGGGCCCAATCCAAGGTGTTGGTGATGACCTATAAAGCCCTCAACAGCTTGGAACCTGGATATCTAAAGGAATGCTTGCGTCCATATATGCCATCCTGCCCCTTGAGATCAGTAACTGATGCCCTTCTCCGGGAACCCTCCGTGAAGGAAATTAGGAGGGTGAGTACTTGGAGGAGGGCTTTCTCTGCGGTGGCGCCCCATCTATGGAATGTGCTCCCCAGAGAGGTCCGCCTGGCGCCGTCGTTATTTGTTTTTCGGTGCCAGGCTAAGACCTTTTTATTTAAAACTTATTTTAATTGTTAATTTATTGGTATTTATAGGATTTTAAATCTTTTAAGCCGAGATGCACCGGGTTTTAATATTTTTGTTGTATAATTGTTGTATTTGTATATTCTGTTTTTGTTGTGAGCCACCCCGAGGCTTTGTTGCAATGGGGGCGGCATAAAAATGTTTTAAATAAATAAACCATATGCTGTGTGAAGAAGTGAAAAATGTTGTCTCCTCTGATCCTTCACGCCATGCACAAACCCAAAGAGCTGCATCCTGTCTCCCCACAATCACCTTCCCTCCAAGCTGAACAGCCCCAGCCACCAGAGCCTTCCCCCAGAGGGGGGATGCTTCAGCCCCCTGACCATCCCTGCCACCCCTCTCTGCACCCCTTCCAATTAAACAACGTCCCCACTCAGGTGAGGCAACCAGAACCAACGAACATACCAGCCGGCTCTACCCATCACTTCTGTAGTGCCATCAGCCCCAAAAGGGCAAGTTCCTTCCTCAGGGAGGAGGGTACAAAGTCAGTTTTAACAGCAGGGAGACAAGAGTGTGAGGAAAGGTAGCGGTTGGTGACACACCACAGAAGTAAAAACACTGCACAATCCACCCAACTTTTAGGCCTGATTTTAACATCTTTGTTAAGGAAGCCTTCTTTTTGTGCGGCTTCGGTTAACACTCTTGGTATTTCTGTCTGCAGCAGTGCTGCCCATCGCCTATAATTTTTTAGCCACAAATTCTGTTTTATGAGTAGTAAAATGTATCAACAGAGTCTGAATTCCATCACACTCGTTATGATAATAGAGTTGTTGCTGTCTATCATTGTTCCTAAACAAACGTCATAATTCCACTTTGCCTGCTCATCAGACCAGTGTGGTTTAGCAACTTTTTTAGTGGCCACAATAAACTATTGTTTATAAAGATGAGATGCTTTCATCTTTGTTAATTTCTTTTCCTTTGGCTAGAATGTAAATATTGTGTTTTTGCTTTTAAGACTTTCTTCTGTTTTCTCTTCCATGTTAAAAACTTTCCTACATGGTGATCCAAGACTTTTTAAAAAAGTAATTTCATGAGTGATACAGTTTGATTTACAATCAGCAAACAACCTTTTAACATTCTTGTGAGAACATCAACAAATGTAAAGATAAAAATAATCAGGTAGACATTATGTAGATTTTCCTAAAACATTGGATGAATTCCCTCACCAAAAGCTTTAAATAAATCTGAAAGTCATTGAATGAGAAGGCCAGTTTCTTATGGACCGGTAACTACTTAAAGAACAGAGAGAAGATGGAAAGAAATGAGCAGTTCTCACATTGTAATAAGCAATAGATTTCCCCAAGGATCCAATTCCCACCCCGTTTCCCAGTTTAGTCAACTCTGCCATGTTTCATATTTGCTGTGAAACATCTGGCAAGTTTCCATCATGCCGCAATTCTATTTTTGCCAGTGTTAAGGGTCAATTCATGTCCAGCTGCTGAGACTTTCAAACAACCTAACCAAGGATAATAGCAGAGTCTTGAGCCCTTTAAAGTTTTCTGATATGATAGTCTTTACTGCCCCGTTTCTTTTAATAATTAATTCTGCACTTATTAAGTTAAAAAAGCTTTGATTACAGGATAAAGGCTATCTTATATGTTTCATTTATATCCCACCTTCTCTCCTTCCTCTCGCTTTTAGTCTCCCAGTAAAACCCATCAGGCTGAGGGATTGTTGACTGGCAGAGTTATCAGTGAACACAGCTGAGCAGAGATTTGGACCTGCCTCTCTCCAGTCAAACCCAGTAACCTGTCCACTTGGCCACCCAGAATCTTTTCTGAGCTGCTGCATTGTCATTCTTAAGGGTATAATCCGCTCTTCATCTCCTTGCTTTCAGTCCAGTAGTTTCTCGACAGTCAGGCTGGTGAAAGAACAAAAAACCGATGGGGCAAAGGAACCGAAAATTGTATGACCACCCCTCTTTCCTTCTCTCTCTCCTTTTTCAACAGGGTGGATGGACACTTTTCTTACTTTTAAGGGTTTTTGTTGCTGTTTGCCAATGTTGTGTTGTTATGCAAAGGCTCAGTTTTGATAGCCACTGGTTGTGTGTCTCTTCATTGATGTTTATATATAATGTGTATTGCGGTGATTTTAAATGGATGCAAATATCAATAATAATAATTTAATTTCTTGACCACCCATTGCCAAAGCTGTCTGGCAATTTACAACAAAGTGTGAATATTATCACAGATACAAAAATTAGCAATAGTAAAACACCATTAGTGGAACAGACTAGCCCTTGTGCTCTTACAGTAGTACCTATTCTAGAACAAAGGTATGTCAAGGACAGATTTCAGTGTGAAATTACTGAAATACAATTAATCAAGAGAGTCAACTAGATTTCCTGTGGTTTGGATATGGGCAAAGGTTTTGGATTTTTTTTCCCCGATCTCATGTGTTAATCTGCTTAGTATATGTGGTTATCACCCAACAAGGTTTTTATGAATGACAGTAGCTGAGGCAGTTGTCGCTATCTGTTCTTTCCGCATTTTAGTTTTCTCTGATCTCATTGTTAACAACTCTCTCTTTTCCACAAACATACTGTGTGTGTATTTGCGCACACACACACATCACATACATGGTTCAGAATAATATTCCATGCACCCACTATAGATTATGCCACAATAAATGCATTAGCTTTTAAACTGCTTTAAACTTTGCTTTTGGTCTGGGCTTTTGGTCTGGGCTAGTAAGCACGCTATGCATCTTAGAATAAAGACATAAATTACAAGTTATAAGTATTGACATCTTTTTCAGTAGCACATCCAGGAAAAGTGCTTTGACCGCTTTGACAGCATGAAATAGGACAGAAAAGAGCAATTTGGTTAATGCCAAACGGGGTAGTTGAACTGGTTTCTTTAAAACAAACAAACAAACAGCCCTGTCTCCACCAAGTGATCAAATATTGCTAGGAAATTAGAACATAGGTGCGTCCAGATGAAACATTTATGGTGGAATTGGAACTAACTAGTCCTTTTCCATTCCACCATTCTGCATTTTTAACCAAGTCTTTTTAAAACAGCCTCTCTCAAAGGACACACAGTTAAGGGAACCATACAAAGCAAATAAATTCTCCCAGTCTCTTACTTAATGTCTTGGTTAATCACTCAGTTTAAATGTCATCACAGACAGCGCCTGGGAAGGCTTAACCAGCTTTTAAGTGCAGTCCACCTAAGTGAGGCTTATCCTCTGTAGTTCCCTTTCATTTTGTTGTAACTTCCTTTGCTGCTTATGAAGAAGGGTGGATCTTGGCTTCACCCTCTGCTTTAACCAAAGCAGAAAACAGCAGTCATTTATTTTACTTATTTTGCTGCTGATCTGCAGTGCAAAGTGACAGACAAAAATGAGCTTCAGCTGTAGCAACCTTCGTAATACCTAGCCTGCTGCAACCCAAAAGCTAGGTTAAAAGGATGTATATTGCAGACCTTTCCAGAGTTGAGCATGGACACAGAATCCCAAGCAGCCCAGTAGCTCCAGCAACCTTGGTGCCATCACTGTGAAGCCCCTGCTACAGGTAGCTGCTATTCTCCCTGCATTAGCATGCAACTCAGGACTGCTTCCGTGCACACAATTGTCTAGCACAAGGGGTGATGTGGGAGAGATTGTCTCTAGTATAAGCCACTAACTTAAAAATAACTTAGGCAACTCAGTTCAGGCCACTCAGTAACCAGAATACTGAGTGGGAGTTACAAATACTTGAAATCTCATGTCTCTTTGCAAATCCTATACTCAGCTTGATTCTGGTCAATTCTGCGCCCAGTAGGAAGCCAGGGACAGCCAGCAAAGAAGGCCTTCAGCATGGGAAGCTGCCAAAATTAAGGATTTTTGTAAAATGGCCACAGAAGACAAAATCCCAAGCATACATATGCAGTCTCTCAGGCTGTGTGTGGACAAAGGTTTTTTGGATTTGAAAGCAGTGAAACACAGCCATTGTTGCCCAGGGTGTACCCAGTCCAGTTTTCTGTCCCCTTATCCACACAGAATCATAGTAGAGTTGGAAAGGGCCATCAGGTCCAACCCCCTGCTCGGTGCAGGATTCCAAATTAAACCATCCCTCTCAGATGGTTGTCCAGCTGCATCTTGAATGCCTCCAGGGTGGGAGAGCCCACCACCTCCCTAGGTCATGGGTTCCATTGTCATACTGGTCTAACAGTCAGGAAGGTTTTCCGAATATCCAGCCACAAACTGGCTTCCTATAACTTGTGCCCATTATTCCATGTCCTTCACTCTGAGATGATCGAGAAGAGATGCTGGCCTTCCTCTTTGTGACAGCTTTTCCAATACTTATAGCATGCCATCAGAACTCCCCTCAGTCTTCCCTTCTTCGTCGTGGCCTCTGTGCATCACACGTATGGGTGCTGCGCCTGCGCAGTGCCTAGGCCGGAAGGTTAGAAAGCTAACAGTTTTTGGCGGGAAAACGCTCCCCTCCCCTCCCCCTTGCAGTATAAATAGAGCGGAGCATCCGCCATTTTACTCAGTCTCTGCGACTGCTGTTCGCTGTGCCTTGTCCCTGCTCGTCTCTCGCTTAGATCTCGCCACATGCTCCATTATGGTTATCTTGTTCAACTTACCTTTTTCCTCGTTATATACCCCAGTTTTTCTCTTTCCCTTCTTGTAGTTCCTCTGTTCATTCTTTCTCTAAACAAAAAACAAAAATATTCCTACCCTCTGTACTATCATCTCTTCCTTCTTTTGCGATGGCACAGCGGGCGGCATTCCGCAAGTGTCGTGAGTGCAGCTCCAAAATGTCTCCCGCGGACCCACACAACTTATGCCTCCTCTGCCTCGGCAAGGGGCATAGAACCGATAAGTGCGGGCATTGCCTGGCCTTTACCAAACAGGCCAGGAAGAATAGGAAGAATGGTCTCCGCAAGTTACTTTGGGACCAGGCCTTGCTTCAATCTGATCAGCTGGTCTCAAGGCCTACCCACTCCTCGGCTGCGCCGCCTCAGCGCTCCACCTCTACCCCAGCCGCGCCCTCTGAGCGCCCCGCCTCAACTTCAGCCACACCACCGCAGCGCCCTTCGGATGAAGGCGCTGCTCCAACGGAAGCGCAACAGCTACCTTCTTCTCCAGCCAAACAAAAGGAGAAGCGTCAGCATTCAGAGCTAGAAAGGTCCTCCGGCCATAAGAAGCCGAGGAAAGAAAAGGCGGCTAAGGCAGCCCACAAGGGCAAGAAACCCAGTCGCCCCAAACACCGAGGCTCGGGTTCATTGGGAGTCTCGGTACCGACTGCCGCCACGGTACCAACTCCCTCGGAACCGGCCCTGCAGTCTGCAATGCAGGTGATGCTGCCGGGATCCCCCAGGCCTGTTCTTCAACCTGAGAGCGTGTCTCCTCCACAGGAGCCACCACTTAGGGAGTCCATCTCTGATGGAGAAATTAGAGATTCCCCGCTGAGGCAACACTCCCTGACACCAATGCCTGCTGTTGGGCCACCTGAGGGACCAGACTCTCCTCCTAGGTGTAGGAGCCGTTCATCGGAGCGCCATGCAGATGACTGGCTTATGCACGGCTATGGTGGCTATCCTGCCTGGAGTGGACTCCATCCATATGCCTTTTTTCCTCCGGACCGTCGCTCACTGTCGATCCCGAGAGAGGCACCGTCCACTTCTGGCCGTACGGAACGCAGACCTCCACCATCTCCTGAAAGCTCCTCATGCAGTGAGCATTACCGCTACCATCAAACTCGGATGAGTCAGAAGTAGATTCCACGACTCCGGACGTGGCTATTACTTCCCAAGACCCGGGATACCCGGATGAGCCCCATGTTTCTTTCTCGGAACTGGTTTCTCGTCTAGTCCGGTCGCTGGAGATAGAGGCCTACCACTGCCCCGGGCCCAGCACAGACCGGTTTTACGACATCGTCCGAGGGGAGCAATTTGCTACCATTGCCTAACCATTTATTACCATGCTTCGCCAGGCAATGGTTCAGCCCTGGGACCAACCGGCTCAGCCACAGGCAACGTCCCACCGGTATGAATCTATGTACCAGGTCCGAGAGGACGACATCCCATTCCTGCTGCACCACCCGAAGCCTAATTCAGTGGTGGTCGAGTCGTCCCAGGGCATGGAGGCTCGGGGACATACAACACCCCAAGATAAGGAAGGGAGGAAGGTTGACTTGATTGCGTGCTGAGTCTACGTGGCTGCAGGACTCGGTTTATGTATTTCAAATTATGAGGCTACACTGGCACGTTACCAGTACTTCATTATGCAGAAGCTGGAAAACGTCGTCTCCTCCCTCCTGGACCAGCAGGCAGACCTAGCCAAAGTCTTCCTAAATGAAGTGAAGCAGGTGGCCATTCAACAGTTGTCTACTGTGAGACATTACGTAGACACTGATTCTCGGGCCGTGGTCAATGCTATCTCCCTCCGACGACACGCGTGGCTCAGGAACTGCAATTTCCCCGAGGAAATGAAGAGGAGGATAGAGGAAATGCTTTTTCATTTAAAAATCCATAGTATGAAGCATCCTATTAATTTGCTTCGAGGTTCTACCAATCCTTACTTTCTTTTACAGCATGATGTGGAATAGACCTGAGCAGTTTCTTATAACCCCAGATGGTTGGCTTTAATTGCCTGCCTGCATTTGAAGATCAGCAAAAGAGGCTCTTCTCAGCTGCCCACCTGAGAGGGCAGCTAGGTGGATGAATGCACAAGAAAGTCCTTCCCACAGTGGTCCCATATGGCTGGAATAAGTTGCCATTGGGAGTCCACCAGGCCCAAGTAGAGAGAGAGCCAGTGTGGCGTAGTGGTTAAGAGCATGGGACTGGGACTCAGGTGATCTGGGTTCTAGTCCCCACTCAGCCACGGAGCCAACTGGGTGACTTTGCGCCAGTCACAGACTCTCAGCCCATCCTACTTCATAGGGTGGTTGTTGTGGGGATAAGATGGAGGAGGAGAATGGTGTAAACTGCCTTGAGCCCTTTGTAGGAAAAAGGCAGGATATCAATCAATCAATCAATCAATCAATAAAATTATTCCAGACTTTTAAGAAGGCCCTGAAAGGTTAATGCTTTACTCTGGCCTTCATGTGATTGTATTTTATCAGACTGGATTGTAGCTTCAATTGTGTGTTGTAGATTTTCTTTCATGCTGCTATTTTTTTAGAATGGTTGCTCTTGTCACTGTCCACTGCCATGGAATGGCTTCAACCCTGAAGGTGTAACTGAGAAATAGTTCAAATAAAGAAATGAGTAATAACATGGTACTTTTGGTGGTAACATCTCCACCTAGCTTCCCACAGTTTCTGTGCTGCTGTTGTTTTGAAAGGTCAGGATGGGCAGAAGGTAGATCTCCAGGTATTTTGGATTTCAGCCCAACACCCCTGCTTGAGTGGGTATGGAGGGTTAGTAAATGGGGATGAGAAGTGTCAGTTCCATAAAGGAAACCACAACCTTGTGCTCACCTTGAGCTGAGCAGGGCTGTCCAGCACAGGACTTTCTGAAGGACACTCATTCACGGGCTTACCATAAGCCGGAGACGATTTGACAGCATGTAACCAAAAAGGTGCTCAGCAAAGGACCTTCAGCGCTAGCAACCCAGGTACCAACTTTGGTGGCTTCCCACAATCCCTGAATCTTAGTTCACAAGCCAGTGATTTAATGGGTCACGTAAACAGGGAGAGTGTGTGGTCATATGCAAGAACTGGGTTCAAACCAGTCAGAGAATCATAGAACAGAAGAGTTGGAAAGGGGCATGGAGGCCATCCAGTCCAGCCCCTGCTGTTGCAGGACACCCATTTACACCATCCCATTCAGAGGGCTGTCCAGTTTCACACTGAACGTCTCCAGCGTGGGAGCGCCCACCACCTCTCCAGGCAGCAGGTCCCACTGCCGTATTGCTCTGGCAGTGAGGAAGCTTTTTCTGAAGTCCAGCCTGAATCTGGGTTGCCACAACTTGAACTGATTATTCCGTGTCCTGCACTCTGGCACCAGCAAGAAGAGATCTTGGCCTTCCTCTTTGTGACAGCCTGTCCGGTACTTCTAGAGGGATCTCATGTCCCCCCTCAGTCTTCTCTTCTCAAGGCTGAACATGCCCAGTCCTCTCATTCTCTCCTCACAGGGCAGTGTTTCCAAACCCCAGTTCATTTTTGTCACCCTCCGCTGGCCCCCTTCTAATTTACCCGCATCTCTTAAAACTTGTTGCCCAGAACTGGGCACAGTATTCCAGGTCAGCTCCTCTCAACCTTACTCCCCTGACCAGCTTGTTCCAAAAGAGGAGTCACGGAGGGGCAGAGAACCATGTGTGCCACCCTAAGTGTCTCAGAGGAAAGGTGGTCTCAACATGCAGTTTAACCCACAAAAGTGTCAAGGATTTGCATCAGAGGCAGACGCCTGGCTGGTTGTCTTATCTCCCCAGCTTTCTTCTGACAGAGGCGCATTCCTTCCTGCGCAGGGTGTTCCAGCAGGAGTGCCCAAAGCAGATAAAATCCATTATTGCTTGTTGCATAGACACGGCATTACTCCTGCTCATTGATTGCTGCGCATCCACAGTCAAATTCCTCTCCGAAAGCTATAATTAAAGAATCTTCTTTCTGGGGCACTCGCCCAGTCCCTGTGGCCACACAAGTCCCCAAAATAGATAAATAGGAGATTTTTAATTACAGCTTTCAAGAAGGAATTTGATTCTAAATATATACCAATCACGCTGTATGTAGTTCCCACTGCTAAGCCACCCTGGTTGCTGGTGACCTTTTCCTTCCCCTTCCCCCATCCCGTCTCAGGCTTTATTCTTATTTCTATCCTGCGGTCTTCTCCAGCCACAAAACACACTCTTTTGGGTGCAAAGTTAGGTACTGCAATTAAGAGTCCTTCCAAAGCTTCCATAGTTTTGTCCACAGAGAGCAGGGGATTCAGAAGTGAAGCCAACAGTCTTGGAAATGACTCTAATGAAGGTGCTTTGTAATGCTGAAATATTCTTCAGTCCAAAATGCACTTTCTAGATAGTTGCTGCCTTGAGGCAGGGGACCTACCTTATCGTTTTCGGTCAAGCACCAGAGGCTGATGCATCCACAGGAGGGAAAATAGTGCAGGGACTGCCGTACTTCCTTGGATGTGGATCTTGGGAATGAGGGTGGTGGTTGTTCTTGGTGCGAATAGGTGCACAGGTGTTGGACAGGGGCCTGGCAGAGGAGTTCTGAGTCAGACGAACCTGATAAGACTCTCGACTCCAGGATGTGGTGTCCGGAAAGGAGGGAAGCCCAGCTAGAGGATAGGCATATGGGAAAAGAGCTGGGCTCACTTGTAAACAGACCCTTCGGAAGGGATCGAACCCAGACATATTCCAAAGAAGGGTTTCTGGAAGCAACTGTTCAGGTTCAACAAACCATTCTGTGCGTGCACAGAGATCCTGTGGGGACTGCATTTGTTGGATATCTTTTGGTGAATAAAGAGTTTTTGCAAAGACTTGGCCTGTTGCCCTGAATGTGTGAAGGGAGGAAAGCTTGGCGCACGACAGGGGGGACAACACAGATGTCTTGCCCCAGGCCCTCCAGAAATGGCCAGGCCACTGTATTTTCCTAACAGGCTAAAGGAAGAATTTTATCCCTTGTGGCATTAAAAAAGTTAAGCTTCCTTCCTCCTTTTAACTCACAGGAACCCAGGGTATGACCAGTGACCTGTGAGCATATCCCCAAGGTCTGGCAATAGCCAGAACAGCCATTTCCTCTTCAAAAAACAAAGTGAAAGAAGTTACAGATTTTAAAATCTGTTTGAGGGTACCAAGAAGAGGCCTCAACACCAGTGTCTGAACTTTAGTGACAATTCTTGTATTATAAACTAGGCACTTTACGATCACTTTTGTTCCAATAAAGTAACTCGCTTCCTTTTTCCAAGCTTTGAGCATTTGCAATGGCTTATGTTTTGTAATGCCTTCTCCCCTAATGAAATCCATATAGCTGGTTGGGAAAAGCATGCGGAAATGAAAAGGTCTTTTTGCCTGGTGCCAAAATTCCAATAGAACAGATACCAGATCTTTAGAGACAGCATTTCAGCAGTTCGGGTGACACCACTGAAAAGACTCAGGTCAGTTTCTGTTACCTGTGGGTGGTGATTGAGTGTGGTGTTTTCATTCCCCACCTCCATAACTTTAATGAAGACAACAGGAAACCACTAATTTAAGTTGTCCTGTGCCATGCCCTACACACAGCATGCAAGCTGAATAAGAGGCCATTCAACTAAAGGAAACAATTAAAAGGGTAGAATTAGAGAGGAAAAGGAAGCTACCAATTAATGTTGTAGGAACCTCTGCTGAACAAAATTAACAACTAACTAAGAACTGTTGAAAGATCTTGGCTCCAAGGGCCAGGCTTTGCTGGAAAATATTAAGTGCTGCACAAAGCCACTTTTCCAATTAATTCCAGTTTTCGCTGATTTTAGAACAACAAGGCCTTGACAACATTAAAGGAAGCACCACGGTGTGAACGTGATGATCTATCTAAGGACGGGGGTGTCTCCTAAGAATGCCTTCCGAAGTCATCAGAGGGAGTAAATTGGGTTTGGATTCAACTCCATGGCCTGTTGGACTCTGCAGCTATGAAGCTATTGTCTGAATCTGCTTTTCTCCTTCCTCCTTTCATTTTGTGTTGTGTCTTTTTGATTAAGCCTCTAAGCAGGGACTCTCTTATTTCTGGTCTTGATATGCCTCTCCAACTGCCTTGCCTAAAAAAAAATGGGGTAAATAAAGAAATATCCCATCATTTGCTAGGTTAACAGATTGCAATTTTTAACGCACTAGCCAGTAAGCACCCAACTATTCTGTAGTTACTCTTTCTGCATTAGGGAAAGTGAGAGAACGTATGACCCAATTTGCACATAAAGAGAACCCCCCATGAGTGAATTTCCTTGCAGGGACTTACCTGGTGGTGGCTCCCATTTTGTAAGATGTAAGCCACAGCAGGATGCATTATAGCTTCTCCCTATGTGAGAGCCTGGCAGGGCGGTGGCTGGTGCAGTTGACAACCCACCCAGAGCCCATGAGCAATTTTGGGATTGTGGCTGGCTTGTTCAACCACCCCAACAGCACGCCCACCCCAGGTTCACATGTAAGGGTCATAACATGCCCTTCTGTATCTTGCACATTCAAAAGGGTGGTCGCCGCCATATGGAAACTCATCCACAGTGGTTTCTTGCAATGTGCAAGCTGGATATCTTCTCTCCCTGGGGGGGTGTCATTTGTTCACTGTCCATAGCCCGGCTCTTGGTTTATGCCAATTTCAGCCGAATAATTATTTAAAGAGATGCATTATTATATCGCCAAAAAACCCCTGAAGTGAGGATTTAGCCCAAGCAAATGGCTGGCTGCAGCGCATTCTCCAAGAAGTGTGTTAAGCCAGGATTTCCTCACTTTTAAAATGTAAATTCCTCATCTCATTAGGCGTCTTATCGAATATAGTCTAATCTTGTTCCTTTGAATTATAGGAGATTTTGCAGCTCAGTGACTTGAAGGAGGAAGGATAGAGAACAAATCCTGTTTCTGAAAACAAACACTTAAAAAGCAGAAAGGGAAACTTGCGGGAGGGGTGGAGAGACATGCCAGTTAGAATGAGGGTCGAACCCAACAATGCCAAACTTCCCAAACTTCTTTCCATTGGTCTCTTTTTCTGGCTTTGATTTTGTTTTAATGGTTGCAAGGGTGGGAAACCAGCAGTTTTCCTTCTTTTGCTTTTTCTCTTGCTTTAAACTGCTACCAGCTGGACCGGCAGCTGCAAGACTCCTCAGCGGTCCGTGCGTGGCGGCACTAGCCCTCTTCCCAAATATTTTTGCACTCCAGGCGGGGTCTAGACAGATCATGGCTGCCCATAAGCCTTCTGTCGCAAACCCCTGACACCCAGCCCCCTTCCCCCCAGAGCCTAACACCGGAAAGGGAGAAGTACATTTACCCACAGTGGCATCTCAGACCCGGACCCCGCTCTCTCCCGGTAGCAATGGCACACGGGTTGAGGATCACACGGAGCGCAGGAGACTGGCTTCTCCTTTGGGCCTTCCCAGCCCTCCCAAGCAGATCTGGAGGCCCCTCTGTGCCCATTTCAGCTCCTCTCTTGGGGCACCATCCATGCTGGAGAGGGCAAGGACAGCCCTCAAGTTCCAGACACCAGAGTCCTGCAGGGCAGCTGCAAAGCAGAGGGACTGCACCACGCTGCGCATGTGCACAGGAGCAGTCGGGCCTTGCACCCGAGGCCTAAGGTTGCCTCCAGCCTTACCTGGCTTGCCACTGAAGCTGGGGGTGAGGAAGCCCCTCGGCTTTACTTCGCCTATGGCCAGCATCAACAGGACCAAGAGGGGGGCCCTGATTTTGAACGGGGTGAATTTACATGGATTTGCTATAATCAGGGCCATTCTGACTAAGAATAGGGAAGGGGCTGCTTGCCCGTCACGACCTTTGTGAGCCCCTCTCCCATTCCTGCCCTGTTCACCTCCCTTGTCTTTTTACTCCTCTTTCTTGGCCCTTTCTTAATCTCAAGGCTTCACGATGAAAGGCAAGCCATGACCACGGCAGGATCTGAAATCTTTACATTTCAGTCTTCAAGTTTCATTTTATTCCCCGAGCGTCTCTTTATTCCTCCTCAGGAAATCCTTTCCAAAACACTGTCCAGTTGGGAATAAAACGGTCAAACCTACACACGTCTTCATCTCAGGTTTCGGTGAGCATTCTTTAAAGAAGACCTTTCTGTGCCAAGATTTTTAGCTCTACATGTTTTCAGACCAGCACGTGTTAATTCCCTTCCTCATTTGTTTCTCCCTCTCCCCGCAATTCCTGCTAATCTTTTAAATGAATTATGTTCCTGGGAGTTTTGAGGTTGCTTCCGTGTTGCTAAGGAAAGGCAATTAAAGTAAAAGCCACATTCTGTGCTGCCAGTAGGGCAAACAAAATGCCCTTTTTTTGCAGAGGACAATTCTCTGTTTGAAGGACTGGCAGATGACTGTCCTCTAACTTGAAATTGCCACCTGCTTGAGTGGTGTCCAGTGCAACTCCAGTTTAAAGATGATTCCCAGATGGGAGCACTGGGCCTTGAAGCTGCCGATGGAGCAAAGTGCACCGACCTCCTGGTCAGAGTTTAGTCCACTCTGTGGTGAATGTGTAAATGATGGCTGCAAGTTTTAAAAGGTGTTGCTGCTATGCGCTGCCAAGTCATCTCTGACTTAGAAACATAGAAACAGCGCGAGTCCGAAGGGGTGTCCCAGGCCATCTAGTCTGACCCCCTGCTCCAGCTGGATCCGCTCACGATATGCCCACCATGTGCATGTCCAGCCTATCTTTGAACACCTGCACCGATGGGGCCTCAACCACCTCCCGTGGAAGCCCATTCCATACCCTGGGAAGTCCTAACTGTCCCAGGGGGTCCTAACTGTCAGGAAGCACTTCCTGACATCCACACTAAATCTTGGTTCCCTGAGCTTTGCTCTATTGGAACATGTCCTGCCCTCCCCTGCAGGGATCATGACCCACCTCTGTGTGGCACCCTCTCACGTACCTGTCTGTTGCTAACAGGTCCCCTCACAGTCCTCCTCTCAAGGCTGAGAAGACCCAGCTCCCTCAAGCTCTCCTCACAAGGCTTCCCCTGCAAACCAGCCACCATCCTAGTGACCCTTCGCTGCACCGATTCCAAACTTGCTAGATCTTTCTTGTAATGAGGGACCCAGAACTGAGCCCAATACTCCAGTTGTATAGAGTGGCAGCAACACCTCTCTCACTCGAGAAGCCACGCTTCTGGCTATGCAACCAAGAGTGGCGTGGTGATCCTATGACGGAGGGCCCTCCAAAATGGCCTCTTCTTGATCTTGGAATTGTTGTGGCTCACAGGTTGGAGGATCAGACCAGGAGTACATGGAGAGTTTAATGGGGGACTGGACAGATTCATGGAAGAGGAGGCTCTCCAACCTTAATTGGAGATCACCACTTCCCGTGGCATCACATTCCATAGATTCTGGTCACTCCAACAATCAAGCTCTGAATCTTTTGCTTGACCACAGCACAAGCAGTTCCTTTTTTCTGTACTTTGCCATAACTGCCCCGGGATCTAGTCTCAAGACCTAACAAGTCCCCCATCTGCATGAACCTGTGATTCTCCTGGGATTTGCCTGGCATGCTGCCCGTACCTCATGATCCTCCCCTTGCTCTGGCCTGGCCCTCCAGCGCCAATTCCAAGCAATTATTCATTTCCCTTGTGCAGCCTTGTAGCTTTGCTCTCCCTGCATGGATGTAGTTGGAAGAAAGCGTCCCCGAGTTCAGTGGGACTTACTCCCAAGTAAGTGTGCAGTCTCAATGCAGGTCACAAAATCCACAAGGACATGAAGTGCCAGCCTTCAGATGCCAGCTTTGCATAGCAAAGTGAAGCAAATGAGAAGAACTGTGATTTAGGCTAAACCAGCTATTCAACAGAAACACATGGCCCAAATCTGGCCTTCTTGGGGTCCCAGTGCAAGGTTTCCCCCTCCCTTTTCCCCGGCCATTAAGTATTTGGTGGTTTTCTCACCTTAATGTAGTTTCTTCCTTAAAAATTACAGGGAAAACACCTCCCTAGAGGAAGAGTAACTGGAAGGAAGATCTCGAAGTCAAAATCTGCTGATATTTTAAGCATCAACAATTTGCCTTTGATTCTCTACCCCCAAACACCCACCCCCCAAGCTTCTCCCAAACCGAATTTAGCTCTTGGACTGAAAAAGATTTGCTGTCCCTGCTATAAAATAACTGTAGAGCATGGCTGTGGGTTTTTCCTTCATTTCTACAAAAGGATTTAAAAAAACCCATTAATGCCAACTGATAAGAGTAAAGCACATGGAATTGCAAAGATTGCCTATTATCTGTTTAGCATCAGGTCAGTCTTCTTGGCACATCCGAACATTGTGGAAAAAAATTATCCCAAATCAAGTAGGTTGTATTTTTTTTATTAACACGCTTGTAATTTCTGCTGCCTGTTCAGGAGCACCAAAGAGCATCAACAATTCCAGAAAGCTGTAATTACCGCCCCACACAATAGATTGCAATTGCTTCCATCAAGGAAATATTACATAATTATCGTAACGCAGCATAATAATCGTATTTGCTCTTCAACAAGTCATACATAATAGAGCACATTGGGTCCTTTACAGCCTATTGTGTCAGCTCATACATAAAAATTATTTGATTAGTGAATCACATGGTGAGCCGCAATCCTGAACAGCTCACATGAATTTGCTGAGGGGCTGACAAACGGCTGTTTCTGAAGTATAATACAGAGATGGAAATACGGGGGCAGTGTCCAAAATGCCCTCCTCTTCCCCACATGTTTTTTAACTGGTTTGATAATGGCGTGCATCCATTTTCACCTCTTGGTCTCTTTCCCCTAGAAAAATAGAGAAAGGGGTACTAAGAAACATAGAAACAGAGCGAGTCAGAAGGGGTCTCCCGGGCCATCTAGTCTGACCCCCGGCACCAGCCGGCTCTGCTCACGACATGTCCACCATGTGTATGTCCAGCCTATCCTTGAACACCCGCACCAATGGGGAAGCCCATTCCATACCCTTGGGGTCCTGACTCAGGAAGTGCTTCCTGGCATCCAAATTGAACCTTGGTTCCCTGAGCTTGGCTCCATTGGAACACATCCTGTCTTCCTCTGCAGGGGAGAACAGGTCTTGACCCACTTCTGTGGGACACCCCCTCACATACCTATATGTTGCCAACAGATCCCCTTGGAGTCCCCTCTAGGCTGAAGAGACCCAGTTCCCTCAGTCTCGCCTCATACGGCATCCCCTGCAAACCGGCCACCAACCTTGTGGCCCTACGCTGCACTGACTCTGACCTGGCTATATCCTTCCTGTAATGAGGGGCCCAAAACTGAGCACAATACGCCAGTTGCGGGCGCACCAGAGTCGCGTAGAGTGGCAGTAACACCCCTCTCGATCTAGAAGCCACGCTTCTGGCTATGCAGCCAAGGGTGGCGTTCGCCCTCTTGACCACCACATCACTCTGCTGACTCATGTTTAGCCTGCAGTCAACCAGCACCCTGAGGTCCCTTTCACAAGTGCTGCTCTCCAGCCACTTGTCACTTAACCTGTACTTTTGACACCTGTACTTAAGACTGAAAGAGCAGGCTAGGAAAACATGAGCTGGATGAAACATCAGGATGGAGAGTGGAGACTTCCTTCTAGCTCCTCCTTGAAATTTAACTCCTTCACCTGAAGACCTTAGAGGCCAACCCCTTAACCACTTCAGGACTGGGCTTAAGAACTGGCAGTCTTATTTTTCCATACCAGCCCGGCACAATCCTTGACTGGCAGGGGGTTGAGAGAGAAGGGCTGGCCAACCAAAGGGGCAACATAAAGCTAAGAGGCTGGGCCCCTTCCAGGAAGGCCCTCCGGGGGTGTGGAGCCCAGAATTACTCAAAAGGAGGGTCCCTGGAAGTAGTTCTTAGATGCAGAATGGAACAAATGGGGTTGCCACATTTCGGTCACACCAGGGATAAGTGAAGAATCTAGTTTGGGGTGGGAATCCACTGGATTTCCTCAGCTTGGCTCCCCAGACTCCAGCCTTTCTCTCTGCCTCGAGTCTGCCTCTTATCAAGCGTTCATGCAGGCATAAAGCAAGAGAGGTTGAGCGCACTTCTGCTTTTGCACACACAACCTGCAGCCTTTCCATGGTTTGGCCAAAGGATTGACTACTTCGTGTGTCTTGCAGAAAGAATTATGTACTTTGCATACGCATTCCCAAGCTTTTGCAAACCGGCTCTCGGCTCAGCTTCTCTCTAGGCCAGGCCAGGGCATGGAAAGGTCTGCTGATCGCAAGGAGCAAGTTTCTGACCTGATCTTCACGCTCCTAGGTCAGACTGACCCTGATTCAACAACCAGGTTGCGCACACCTTGCCGAGCAAACCCTGTCACCTAAGCTACACTCCCCGAAGGACACAAGGGGGCTGCAGAGCAGCTCAGCATGAGGACCACACCTGGCTCTTTCGCAGTCGTTCCCAAGACGAAGAATGCTTTCAGCGTGGGGACACTGGGTTCCTTCAAGTCATGAGGGTGGGAACCAGGGCCAGTTGGCCTTGCACTGGTAGCCAGAGTGCCTGCAGATGCCCGGTTACCACTAGGCCCAAAATGCCCATGTCCCCGGCGTGCAAAGCACAGTGCTCAACCCCTTGCAGGGAAACGGCGCAGACGCGGTCTGGAAGACACACGCTCAAGCTGTCGGCTGCACTGGAAGGTTTGCCAATGGAAACATCAACCAGTTCAATTAAGAAGCCAGTTAAGCTTAAATTCTTCCATGCTTGACGGTGCAACAAGGCTGAGCTGAAGGCAACGCCGTGCATTTCATACATAGCCAGAAGAAACAGATTTGGCTGGAAAATTTCATTTGAAATGCAGTACCTTTGCTAATGCAACATGGCTGGGGATTCAATCAGAGCCTGGAATTCCCATCTCGGTTAACAGTCCCGGAGCACTTTCAGAAGAGGGGTGGGGAGGGGCTGGTATATATATAAAAATTGTAAATCAACTTGTGACTGGATCCTGGAAGCGAGCCAGTGAGACTTCAAAGGAGAATGCCACAAGGAACCGATGTTTGATGTGTGTGTTCTTTTATTGGAATCTTTATTCTTTGCCCTTCGAATAGCGAAAGTAATATTCCATCGGCAAATGTACAAGACGTAATATGGTGCGGATAATGGATGGAAGTAATTTAATGCTAGTGGTCTTTAATTTCATTGATCTCTTATTGTAAAGAATTTCTGTTTAACAATATGAGTTAATGTGTATGCGTGCTGGGCTTATTATTATTTTAAGCCAAGCCTTTCTGAATCCAGATGGAGGGGAGCTTTTTCTCAACTGTTGTGGAACAAAGACAGTGAGTCATGATGGTGGAAGTTGTATGCATTATTAAGAATTTTTTAATCTGCCCTAACATTATGTTTAAAACCTAACATTCATAAAAGGGATGCTGTCTGCTTCAAAAATTGGTTTGGAATGTGAGCGGGTTTTGATCCACGCTTTCTTAAAAGTAACATCGGGGCAGATCACACATGTTTTTCTCATCACCGCTTGCAGCATCAGGTTATTTCGCATGGAGAGGTGTTGTAGAGCAGTGAGGAGTGTAATATAATTGAAAGTCAGCTTAAGCAAAGCATTAGGCCGTGAGTGTGCAGCCCCTTTCGGCCAAAGAGCTGAATTCTATTTCAGAGAAGCTCTTGGAGGTTGCATTACAGTTGTGGGCCAAAGGCAACAGGTGCAGGACCAAAATACAAAAACAGAAAACGCGCCGGTTCTTGCTGAAACTGCTTATCCTGGTAAGTAGGCTGCGAAAGAGGCATTTCAACCTGCATGGGGGTGCAAGAGACTGTCAAAAAACTTAGCACCAAACAGCAGAGAAAGCGTGCAGGACAAGAGGAAGGACTCTTTGGAGTAAGGTTGGGAAGAATCCTAACAGAATCCATCCCTCTGGCATTTGTAGACTTCCTCTTGTCCTTGGCCCAGTCTCAGAAAGCAAGATGAGCTGCAAACACTCGTAAAACAAAGACTGATTAGCCAGCAACCTTCTTAGCCAGGCTGGAACTGGGGCAGCATCGGGCCACAAGGATGATGGCCGGACTGCAGGGAAAGCCGTATGAGGCGAGACTGAGGGAACTGGGTCTCTTCAGCCTGGAGAAGAAGAGACTCCGAGGGGATCTGTTGGCAACATACAGGTATGTGAGGGGGTGTCACATGGAGGTGGGGAGAGACCTGTTCTCCCCTGCAGAGGAAGGCAGGATGCGCTGCAACGGAGCAAAGCTCAGGGAGCCAAGGTTCCATTTGGATGTCAGGAAGTGCTTCCTGACATCCAAATGGAACCTTGGCTCCCTGA
>NW_025335761.1:61159555-61161371 GCF_004798865.1 Varanus komodoensis
CTGTTGGCAACATACAGGTATGTGAGGGGGTGTCACATGGAGGTGGGGAGAGACCTGTTCTCCCCTGCAGAGGAAGGCAGGATGCGCTGCAACGGAGCAAAGCTCAGGGAGCCAAGGTTCCATTTGGATGTCAGGAAGCACTTCCTGACAGTCAGGACCCCGAGGGTGTGGAATGGGCTTCCACGGGATGTGGTTGAGGCCCCATCGGTGTGGGTATTCAAGGATAGACTGGACATGCATATGGTAGGCATGTCTTGAGTGGAGCAGGCTGGAGCCAGGGGTCAGACTAGATGGCCCAGGAGGACCCTTCTGGCTTGCTCTGTTTCTGTGTTTCCACATCACATCTGGCAGCACAAGTGGAGGCTGCCGCACTGGTGTGGAAGACGGTGCGATGCATGGGCTCAGCTCCTAGCAAACGCCCCACACACACTGGGCATCCTGCCCAGGATCTCAGACTGAGGGCCATGTCAAAGTGGACTGGAGTCCAGAAAGCAGAGCCCGGGGAATCCATTGGGTTCCCACCATCCACCTCCCTCCTCTGGAGAACCCCAGGTAGGGCAGTATTGTTCCACCAGCCTGGGATCCAACATTCCTGCATCAGAATATGGGTTAATTCATATTTATAGCCGCCCTTCCAACAACAGGCCCTGGGGTTCCTTTCTGCCCAAGGCCCCAGCACCTATCAGAGGCATCCATTCTGGGAGTCTGAGGAGCGCCTGTTGCTGGAGAGACCAGCCCAGCCCTCTTCTTGCCTCTGATTTCCTGGGCAGGTCACATAAAGAAAAGTTTGGCATTATTTCCATTATTTTAGACACGAAATGTGCCACAGAGAAAAAATGTTATGCAGAAAAGCTCATGGGCACTTGGAAAAAAGCACGGGGGGAATTAAACCCATGTTATTTGCGTAAGCTAATTAAGAACGTAAATGAAAGGCAACATCAGGGATGGCACATAAAACAGATTCTAGAATGGCAGATCATGCACACTTTCCACATCAGGCAAACCAGAACAAAGCAACTTCATTCTGGAAGGAACCTCTTTCTCCAGGGATCCAATGCATCCTTCCAAATACCTTTAAAGAACTCCTGTTCTCGTGTCTCAGCCCTGTTTCTCAGTCCATGATTCTTCTGCACTCAGCTGGCATATAGTAATGGATGTACAGATGGAGGGTTTTATTTTCCGCAGACCGTCGGCCCTGCTTTGAGTCCTGAGCATAGACTCCACACTTAGGGTTTGGCAGCGAGTATTTGGGCAAGAATCATCGTCATGTAATTTCCCCTCTCATGGCAGGAAGTGAAGAGGAACTAAAGAGCCTCTTGATGCAGGTGAAGGAGGAGAGCGCAAAAGTTGGCTTGAAACTCAACATTAAGAAAACTAAGATCATGGCATCCGGTCCTATCACTTCCTGGTAAATAGATGGGAAAGAAATGGAGGTAGTGACAGATTTTATTTTCCTGGGCTCCAAGATCACCGCAGACAGGGACTGCAGCCAAGAAATTAAAAGACGCTTGCTCCTGGGGAGGAAAGCTATGGCAAATCTAGACAGCATACTAAAAAGCAGAGACATACCCTGCCAACAAAAGTGCATATAGTCAAGGCTATGATTTTCCCAGTATGGCTGTACACATTGCATACACATTGCAATGTATGGCTGTGAAAGTTGGACCATAAGGAAGGCTGAGTGCCGAAGAATTGAGGCCTTTGAATTGCGGTGCTGGAGGAGACTCCTGTGAGTCCCTTGGACCACAAGGCAATCAAACTGGTCAGTCCTAGAGGAGATCAACCCTGACTGCTCTTTAGAAGGCCAGATCCTGAT
>NW_025335761.1:61161471-61207737 GCF_004798865.1 Varanus komodoensis
ATGCAATGTATGGCTGTGAAAGTTGGACCATAAGGAAGGCTGAGTGCCGAAGAATTGAGGCCTTTGAATTGCGGTGCTGGAGGAGACTCCTGTGAGTCCCTTGGACCACAAGGCAATCAAACTGGTCAGTCCTAGAGGAGATCAACCCTGACTGCTCTTTAGAAGGCCAGATCCTGAAGATGAAACTCAAATACTTTGGCCACCTAACAAGAAGGAAGGACTCACTGGAGACGAGCCTAATGCTGGGAACAATAGATGGCAAAAGAAGAAGGGGGCGGCAGAGGATGAGGTGGCTGGATGGAGTCACTGGGGCGGTGGGTGTGGGCCTGGGTGGGCTCCGGGAAATGGTGGAGGACAGAAAGGCCTGGAGGAGTGTTGTCCATGGGGTCACGATGGGTCGGACACGACTTCGCGACTAACAACAACAAAAAAATTACCCAACCTGGCAAAGAGGTCGACCCTTTCCCTCAAGACTCTCCTGGCATACTCCCTTCCCAGCCACCCCCGCCACTGCAGCCAGCCCAGAATGGCACGTCCCCCCACTACACCCAGAGAGGGCAGGGTGGGCACCAGCCCACAGCCACCCGCAGGGCCACAACATGATGCAATGCAGAACAAGAGTCCCCAGCTTTGAAAAATGCCTATCAATAAAAACGAGCTTGTAAATACAATTGTCTTGATGATCTATCCCTTTTTAAAACAGTGTATCTAATATGAGGGGGGTTACCTGGCACAGAGGACAGCTGCCTGATTTTTGCCTTGCTATCTCTTGTTCCAAGGAAATAGATGCACCATTTGATTTCTATGCCACCTCACAGCGGAAGCTCCCTGGGCAGGGGAGAAGCAGGAAGTGGCGCTCAGGTGTGCACAAAGGAGCTGATCCGGCAGGATCAGGTGCTGCAGGGAGCAGTCGAGCCCTTGGGCCTTTGCTTTCGCAAGCGCCCATGGCTACAGGGTGGGCCGGCCAGAGGTTTGGCGCTCCAGCCCTCGTGGCCACACAGCTCCTGCGTGGAAGAACAGGCAGATGGAGGACGGCTTCTGGCAAGCAGGACCGAGCTTGGTGACAACTTTTCTCATGTCGGGCTTGGACCTGTGATGAGGAGGGTGTTTCTGTCAGCATCTTGCATACGTGGCTCCAGGAGCTGCCTCAGTCCAGCTCCCTCCCTCCAGAGATGGCCGAAGTTCCACCAGTCTCGGTGAGAGAGACGCATTTCTGAAAATGTGCCAAGTGGCGGTATCTTCAGTCAACCTCTTGGAACGCTCTTTGTTTGCGAGGAGCACAGTGAGGAGGAAGACACACTTTGTGTCCGTTCGGCTCGCCCTCGTGGGCGTTTGTGCAGCTGAAAAACCTGTTTAAAAAAGTCGTTTCATGGGCTCAGCACTCCATCGTCAAATGAGCAGAACCCCTTTGATACTGGCTGCACCTCTCTTTCCCTACATGCCGTGCTTAAACTCTGTTCAAAAACACAGACTGCCTGTATGGATTTATCTGAAGGTGCCACTTTTCTTCCCATTGGCAATATTCTCACTTTTTAGGCTATAAAGAAGAGGAGGTAGTTGACAAGTTGAATCAATTTGTAAGTAGGCCCTGAAAGGTGGTATCTTTACAGGTGAAGTGTGTGAGAAGCACTAAATAATAAAAGGTTGAGCTAGAGAGGTTGAAGGAAATCAACCCTGATAGCTCTTTAGAAGGTCAAGTACTAAAGCTGAAGCTCAATTACTCTGGCCACCTAATGAGAAGGAAGGACTCGCTGGATAAGACCCTGATGCTGGGAACGATTGAGGGCAAAAGAAGAAGGGGATGGCAGAGGATGAGGGGGCTGGATGGGTCACTGGAGAGGTGGGTGTGGGCTTGGGTGGAGGACAGGAGAGCCTGGTGGAATGTTGTCCACAGGGTCACAAAGAGTCGGGCACGACTTTGCGACTGAACAACAACAACAGAGGTTGGATCTACAAGATGAGCTTTTTCCAAACCTGAATGAAGCTCAACCAACAGCAGTGGGGAGGTACGATCAAGATCTTGAGCCTGCCCCCCTGTTGCACCTTCAAGGAAGGCTTGGTTGGGGACAACAAGGAGAAGAGCTTTTCAGGAGTGGCCCCCACTTATGGAAGACTAGGCCTTTCTGGCATGTGCCCTAATATCCTTTCCACACCAGGTTATGATGGCCCTCGCCTATGCTTCGTTCGCTTACTGGGGCCTTGTTAGCTATTTAAACGGCTCTCATAATTTCATGTATAAGTTACTGTCATTTTTATATGTGTTTTAAATTCGGTTTTAAATTTTGGCACAGTAACCTTTCTATGATGCTTTAATGTTTGCATTTATATTGTATTTTATCTACTGTTGTACACAGCCCAAAGAGCTTCAGCTATGGGGCAGTACAGAAATTAAATCAATCCAAATACAGTTTTCTTTTGTGTTGAAAAGCAACACAGAGGTTTGTGTCACCTTGAAGACTGCTAATTTTATTTTGGCCAACCCTCCATGAACTGCTTCTTACTTTGGCAGATTCATGAAGTGCTATTCTCAGATTGCAAGCAGATACATAGACTGAGCAATTAAAGGTCAAAGGAAATGTGTCAGTAGTGCATTCAGAAGTCCACAAAATGCGAGCATCTGAAGAAGAGTCCTCTAGTCTAAAAACTCTGCTGCCACAAAACTAGTGTTAGTGTTCAGGGTGATATAAAAGATGCTTCCTATATCTTTCTGCTGCCATAGACAAACCATGTCTTGAAAATGACGCAATTCCTTCATTCAGACCCAGTAATCCCAGCAGTTGCAGGGCGTGTATTTCCAGTTGAGTGTCACGATATTTTGGATCCCTTAGATAAGCTTTTCCTACATTATTTCAAAGAAAGATCTGGAGTGAACTTACTATTTGTGATTCAGAGGCTCAGCAAAATAATGCAGGTTTCCTTAAACCTTCCCAAAACAGCTCACACTGCTTTCTGGGCTCCTTTCCCCATTTACAACCTCCCTGTTTCTCCCCCAGCCCTCGCCTCAACCAGCATCATGTTAAAATGAGGCCCTTGTTCACAACCGCCCTGGGAGCTCCTAATTTTACTGGTCTGGTCCTTAGACTGGTCTGGTTGGCTGTGAACTCCTGCTTGTGGCTAAACGGCTCCTCAGAAAGTAGCTGCATTCACAGTGAGCTGGCCAAGACCCTCTCTTGGTGCCTGGAATATCCACGTGAAATAAAACGGGGCCCCAGGCGGAAACGCTCCAGCTTTTTTCAAAACACGCAGCCATTGCATTCGTGCTGTGTATGCTTTGGGCTCCTGTGCGAACAAAAGCTGCATTGAATCCCAACCGAGGTGATGCCTTCTTCAACATGCTGCAGACTCAACGCAAAGCAGATCGGTATTTTCGACTAAACATACACAGAAAGGCAAAGAGGGGAGAGAACCGCCTGAAAGCATGCAAGCGTGGGTCGAAAGAACGACACGCACAGCAGTGACAAACACTCTCCCAAAATACAGTTTTCAGCCCTGAAAAAAACCAGCGTACAGTTCTTTTAAAGTCCCTTCTTATACATATCCAACTAAAAAAGGATTGGCAGACAGGCAACGTCGCATCCAACATCTAATCATTAGGTGATGTGTGCATTTAGCAGAGGTACCCTACGGAGTTGTCCTCCAATATGAGTTCTCCTGTATTAGATTGGCTTCCCCAGGCAAACACATTAACTGTGGAAAGATAATTCATCCCTTTCATGCATTATTGCCTGAAAGATACTTGATGGAGCATGTGTTTTGCAGATGCTATCCTCAAAGCCTGTTGATAATCATCTTGAATTGCCTACAGTGAAAAATGGCACCAGAAACACCTGCTCTTCTGAGCAGAAACATACAAACAGAGCAAGTTAGAAGGGTTCCCCCGGGCCATCTAGTCTGACCCCCAGCTCCAGCTGGCTTCGCTCACAACATGCCCACCATGTACATGTCTGGCCTGTCCTTGAACACCCTCACCAATGGGGCTTCAACCACCTCTCGTGGAAGCCCATTCCATACCCTTGAGGTCCTAGCTCTCAGGCAGTACTTCCTGGCATCCAAACTGAACCTTGATTCCTTGAGCTTGGATCCATTGGACTTGGATCCTGCCCTCCTCTGCAGGGGAAAGCAGGTCTCTACCCACCTCTGTGTGACACCCCCTAATGTACCTATATGTCAGCAACAGATCTCAGAGTCTCCTCCAGGCTGAAAAGACCCAGTTCCCAATATTTATATCTTCTGTAATTTCTTGAAGGAACTTACGTTTTCAGAGGTACATAGCGTAAAAGATCTAGATAAACCTGTGACCTGGTTTCGGTGGGACTGACGGCTCAGATTCTGATGATGAGACACATGCCTGGGAGGCTACCAGTCCTGGCCAGACTGACAATTCAGGCTCTGATAACGAGATAGTTCTTGGAAACAACCCCGGCTGCAGCTCAGGGTCCTGAGACTCTACAAGTTTCTGCTGCTGCCTAAGAACTGAGTTGCTCAGTGATTTGCAGACTCATCAAAATAGGCTGCACATCTAATGCGTGCCCAGGCAACTGGGCTGCGATGCTGCCGCTCGGAGAAACATGGTGCCCCGTCAGGATGTCCATGTTTGTGATTTATTAGACAATGGCAGGAGAATTACGGTTCCTTCCCACTGATCAGCTGGAGTGGCTGCAGGGAAAATAACCACGACCGGCCAGCAGCTCTGCAATAAAAGGGCTCTTATGCGCTCAGGATAAGCACCGGCTGCCAATTTTGCCCAATTCTCTGTTCTCGACATGAGAGCTGCACAGATTGGTTTTAAGATGATCTCCAAAACTATCCCTGGCCAGCTTGACAGCTTTCCAGCACAACATCATTAGACTGAATTCATGTGGCAGGGAAAGGGGCCTGAATGACTCCCGGTGGGGAGGGGTCAGCTGTCATTCCCCACAAGGCATGCATGCCCCTCTTGTTCTTCGGCTAGAAATCAAATCCCAACAGGCAGAAATGAAGCTTAAATGGCTTGCATGTTCTCGAACTATCGGTATATCAGATCACGGGGATGAGCACAATAGGTTTTTAGTCATGTACAGGTAGCAATAACAGCCCTGCCTCCCGGGTGTAGAGACTGAAAGCCTTCAGGAAAACAACAGAGCCAGTCAGAAAAAATGACATCCCACACACAACCCCCGAGGGGAAAATGGGTAATTCTTCTGCAATACCCCAGCTCCTTCTTACGTCCTTTTTCTGGGCTGTTGCACCTCTTCCCAGGTGCACTGCACTTTGCAAGTGAACAGGGAGAAGAAACCGGAGTGAATCAGAGTATCCGATTTTTTTTGGCATATCCTGTGCTATGAGCGGGGGACACCTGCACCCTTCCTCCCTGGTGAGAGGTGTGAATCCCAAGCGTGTGTTGAGTTTGTGCCAGTTGCCCCACAATTGCCTTGCTCTGCACGGCACATGGAGTACAGAAGGAAAAAGGAGAAGTCAGGCTTTTTGTTTCCATGTGCAAAAAGGCCACCTTTATTAATAAGCATCATTAGAAGAGTGCACCATCTATCAGAATAACTGAATTAATCAATTATAACATTAGAGCCATTCAAAAGGTGACACCAATAGATTGGATTAAAAGGGTTTGGATGCACAAGGGTGCCAGGTCTAGGGCTGCCCTCCACATTGAGAGTGGAGAGTCCTCGATTTGAAAAGCTGGCAGAGCTTCAGCTTAAAGGTGAAGAACCATCAGAAGATCTGGAGATGATACCAGATCACTGGCAGAAAGCAGCACAGACTTGAAAGGACTCCTGAATGAAGTGAACGAAGAAAGTGCAAAAGCAGGCCTGGAGCTGAACATTAAGAAAATAGAAATCATGACTACAGAAGGATCATGCAACCTTTATGTCAACAGCAAAGAAAAGAAAATTGTAAAAGATTTTGCATCCCCGGTTCAGTCATCCTTTCAAAGGGAGACTGCAGCCAAGAAATTAGAAGACTGAGACTTGGAAGGGCAGCAATGAAGGAACTAGAAAAGAGTGTCAAGTGTAAGGAAGTTTCACTGGCAACCAAGGCATATTTGAAACTAACTAACTAACTAACTAACTTTACTTACTTACTTACTTACTTACTTATTTATTTGGAGAACTTATATGCCGCCCCATTCGCATAACATGGTGCTGGAGGAGAGTTTTGTGAATATCCTGGACCTATAAACAACTGGGTCCTAGATAAGTCAAGCCAGAACTTATCCTGGAAGCAAAAATGACTAAACTGTTGTATTTCGGGCACATCATGAGATGGCAAGACTCCCTGGAGAAGACAGTCATGCTTGGGAAAGTTGAAGGCAGAAGAAGAAAAGGAAGCCCAAACAGGAGATGGCTCAATTCCATAAAGGAAGTCACAGCCTTGAGTTTGCAAGAGCTGAGCAGAACGGTCAAGGACTGGACATTCTGGAGGGCCTTCATCCGTAAGTCAGAGACAGATTTTCTTCACAGCCCTGCTCAGCTCTTACATGTTTCTCAGGAGTTGCAGAGAGACCCCTGTTCAAATCACCCAGCCTCATGAAGCTAGGCAGGCAGCCGCAACAGGGCCTTCTTTGTGGCTGCACCTACTTTGCGGAATTCTCTGTTAAGAAAGACTCGCCAGGTACCAACAGTATGCAGAAGCCAAAAAACAAACAAACAAAGCCCTGGCTATTTAAGGACCTTCAGCGCTGAAAAGTGTGAATTTTTCTTAGTTGTGCTGCATCCATCATGCTTAATTGTTGTTCGTATAAACTATTTGTAGTTGCTCATTAATTTGGATTTTTCAGGGAGATATAAATCTTCCTGATTTAGTCTTCCTCTTTAAGCTCCATCTTAAGAAAATCAGCAGAATGTGTATTTAGTTTTTTTAAAGACATAAAATAATACATACAATTGAAACAATGACTTGTTCTTTCCCTTTTGCCAACGCACCCCCCTCTCGCTTTCCCTCCTAGAAAAACCAGTGGCCGGACTTCCTATGTTGCTCGTAGCAAAAAAAATTTTTTTTCTGCCTGAGGCCTCCAAGGAAGCATTTCAACCTGTCTCCTCTGCTTTGCAGTGAATCCTGAAAGACGTTTGCCACATATTTGCAGGGACTTTTATCCAATGCTCATCATCCCAGAGGGATGATTGATCGGAGAATAAACTAACGTAAAAACAAGAACCCCTGATGAAACTCTATTCCTTTTTTCAGTGTTTACCGGAAAGAGTGAAGGACTGAATTGTAAAGAATAGTGGGCCATACTTTTGAGAGCTGTGAGAGCCAAGGTTATAAGGTATTTAGTTTGGGAAGCTACCCAAGGTATTTAGGAAATAGGTTGATAGAAACTGAGCGAGTCAGAAGAGGTGTCCCGGGTCATCTAGTCTGACCCCCGGCTCCAGCCGGCTCCGCTCATGACATGATACGATATGGACAGTGGCAAAGATGGAAAAGTTGAGCGCCCATTTTCATTTGACTAGCAGGGAAATAAAGAAAGGTGATTTTGTTAGCGTTTGGTATCCCTTCCTGAACTATTTCCAAGGGTCAGATGGATGGATGGACCTCCAGTGAATCACTTTGTTTTCTGGACTAGCAGGTTTTAATGGTGTCAGCAGGACGCCATTCAATAACAGATTATAGTAATTGTTTTATTGTCAATATTAAGAATGTGATTGCATTGTACATATATCTTAACATTTAAAAAAATTGATCAGAGAGAGGAAGACATGTTCATCTTATTTAACAATCTAGGCAGTGCATGCCTGGCAAGAGCGACCCCTTGCCTTTTGTATCATATTTGCATAATCCACAAACTCATCCAGGATTAACAGAGAGAGAGGAAGAGAAATCGAATTCCCAGGTGTTCGTGGCAAATTTGTCTATTTGCATTGGTGACCCATTGAGGCGTTTGCCTCCAGAACACAACAGGGAATCAAAGGCACTTTAATATGCAATACTAGATGCTTTCCAAGGATGGAATCTTTCTCTCCGAGGATCTGAAGTTGTCTGCAGACAGCTGGGACCACCCACACTGCAGAGCGTCTGTTCCCAATCTGCGGCGATTCGGATCAGAGGGCTGGCTGCTATCTGGACTCATCTGGCCTCCTGTGGGCTAGGTAGAGGACATCCGTCATGCAACCTGACAAGCAGATCAGCGTTCTCCAACCTGGTGCCCTTCCCACGTATTGGACTATAAAGCCTATCATTCCCAGTTAGCATGACATAGATTACTTTGTTCGAGAAGATCATAAAAAAATTCCCAGCCTTTTTTGCTATGTCTCCTAAGCTCAGTCCAGCACCAGGGGAAAAAACCTGGTTTTATACTGGTTGTAAAGTGCCTGGAGAACTGGTTTTATGAGCCATTTAGTAAATATAACCACAGTGCATGATTGTCTTGGCTCACTGAACCCTGGGAAATGTAAGCCTGCGAGGTAATGAGTGGCACCAGCAATCCTTAAGAGCATTCTCAACAACACCTCATCAAACTACAATTCCCAGGTTTCCTTTGGCCTGCTGGGGGTGGCATATACAACTGAAGCAGCCGCTATAGCAAGAAAAGCAAGCCAGCTTTCCCAGGCTAAACAAAGAAGGTGTTTGTCTTCAGTGTGTGAAACAACATTTTTCTTAACAGAAATAGTAAAATTTCTTTCTTGATGGTCCTTTTAAATAACCCAGTAGCCCAAAATCTCTGGGCAGTGTATGAGACATTAAAAACATAAAATACAATCAAAATACCACAATTTAATTTAATAAAACATTTGTATCCCATCTTTCACGGCAGTGTCTCAGGACGGCGTACAAGTTTAAAATGAACAACAACAATAAAAACAACCAGTCGTATAGTACACAATAATAAATAATCATAACAATACAATCAATAATAATAAATATAGTCAGAACTAATATAAATCACATTACAAAAAAGCGACTGTTAACTTGATTTCTAAAGTCCCTAATTCTTAAAATGATCGAATAAAAGGGTTTTCACCTGGCTCCAAAAAGAGTATGGGCATACTTCTCGGGGGAGCACATTCCACAGTCTGGGTGCCACCACAGAGAAGGCCTTACTCCAAGTAGACATCCTCTTTGCCTCCTTCAAGGAGAGTTCCCGGAACAGGGCCTCTCCTGCAGATCTTAAGGGGCATGAGGTCATATAAGGAAGGAGACGCTCCTTCAGGTATCCTTCAGGTATCCCAAGCTGTTTAGCGATTTATAGGTTGATATCAGCACCTTGAATTAGGCCCAGACTTCAACTGGAAGCCAGTGGAGCTGGTAGAGGACCACCATTATATGAGAATAACAACCGGTCCCCATCAGCAAATGGCAGCACAGTTTTGTACCAGTTGCAGTATCCGGACTGTTTTCAAAGGCAGCCCCACATAGAGCGTGTTACAGTAATCCAACCAGGAAGTTACCAGGGCATGTGTCACTGTTGCTAGGATTGCTCATCCAGGTAAGGACGCAGCTGATGGACCAGCTGAAGTCGGAGGAGAGAGCTCCTCACCACTGCCGTCACCTGGGTCTCCAGGGAGAGCTCTGGGCTGAGGAGCACTCCTAAGCCACGGACCCTGTCCTTTAGAGGGGGTGCAGCCCCATCCAGGACAGGATCAAAATCACTTACCTGAAAACCCGAACCGCCCACCAACAGAACCTCTGTCTTACCTGGACTGAGGTTCAATGATTGGCCCTCATCCAGCCCATGACCTCGGCCAGGCACCAATTAATGGCAGCCACTGCCTCATCTGTAGTAGATGTAAATGAGAGGTAGAGCTGGGTGTCACCAGCTTACTGATGACTCCGCAGCCCACACCTCCTGATGACCCCTCCCAGCGGTTTCATGTAGATATTAAAAAGCATGGGGGACAAAATAGAGCCCTGAGGTACCCCTTGGCAAAGCCGCCATGGTGCAGAGCTATAATCTCCCAGCACCACCTTCTGGGATCGGCTGGCCAGGTAGGAGTGGAACCACCGCCACGCAGAGCCTTCTACTCCTAACCCAGCCAGCCTATCCAGAGGAATACCATGGTCTATTTATTTATTTGTATGCCGTCCTTTGCGAGAGCCTCAGGACAGCTTACACAAATAAAATACATATACATAAAAGCATAACATAAATAAATTAATGACCCACTCTGGCTGCGATTAAAATACGGTAATAAAATTCCATATTAAAACTTGTTAAAATATTGATTAAATAAAAAGGTCTTAACTTGGCACAGAAAAACATATGACGATGGCGCCAGGTGGACCATAGTCCATAGTCGGGGCGCCACCGCAGAGAAGGCCCTCCTCCGGGTACTCTGTCTCCTAATAGCTTTCACAGAGGGTTCCTGGAGGAGGGCTTCTGCTGCCGATTTCAGGGGGCAGGAGGGCAAATAGGGAAGAAGGAGTTCCGTTAGGTATCCTGGTCCCAAGCCGTTTAGGGCTTTATAGGTAATAACCAGCACCTTGAATTGAGCCCGGACTTCAGTGGGAAGCCAATGGAGCTGATAGAGGACTGGGGTTATATGAGAATAACGCCCAGTCCCCAACAGCATCCTGGCAGCTCTGTTTTTCACCATCTGAAGTATTCAGACTGTCTTCAAGGGCAGCCCCACGTAAAGCGTGTTACAGAAGTCCAATCGGGAAGTAACCAATGCATGTATCACTGTCGCCAGGCGATTGTTCTCCAGGTAGGGACGCAGCTGATGGATCAGCTGAAGCTGAAGGAAGGCGCTCCTTGCCACCGCAGTCACTTGAGCTTCCAAGGACAGCTCCAAGTCGAGGAGCACTCCCAAGCTGCAGACCCTGTCCTTTAGAGGGAGTGCAACCCCATCCAGGGCAAGGCCCAAGTCACCTACCCAGGAGCTCGAATCACCCACCATCAGAACCTCCATCTTATCTGGATTGAGTTTCAGTTTATCAATGGTATCAAAAGCCTGAGAGGTCCAGGAGGACCAACAGGGACGCACTCCCCCTATCCCTCTCCTTGTACAGATCATCGTATAGGGTGACCATAACCGGCTCTGAAGCCAGACTGAAATGGGTCCAGATAATCCATTTCATCCAAGAGTGCTTGGAGTTGTCCTGCCACCACCTACTCCAACACCTTGCCCAAAAACAGGATGTTGGCCACTGGTCTATACTTGACGGCCACCTCTGGGTCCAGGGATGCCTTTTTCAGGACAGATCGGATCACTGCCTCCTTTAAAGGGGCAGGGACTTGGCCCTCTCTCAATGAGGCATCAATAACTTCCTGGACCCAGGTGCCAATCCCGTGACTGGCTTTCGTAAGTAGCCAAGAAGGGCAAGGGTCAAGCAAACAGTGTGAGAGCCAGTGTGCTGTAGTGGTTAAGAGCATGGGACTGGGACTCAGACGATCCGGGTTCTAGTCCCCACTCAGCCATGGAGCCAACTGGGTGACTTTGGGCCAGTCACAGACTCTCAGCCCAATGTACCTCACAGGGTTGTTGTTGTGGGGATAAGATGGAGGAGGAGAATGATGTAAGCTGCCTTGTGCCTTTTGTAGGAAAGAGGCAGGATATAAATCAAAAAGTAAATAAATAAACAGGTGATAGGGTGTACCATTCCAAGCACCTTGTTTATATCATCAGGCCGCAGCAACAGAAATTCATCCAATAATGATGGACCAGATGGTGCACTGGACACTTCCCGTTCTGGAGTCATATCAACTGTGGAGTCCAGTTCGTGGCAAATCTGAGTGATTTTTTCCTTGAAGTGCTGGGCAAAGTCATCATAGCAGGCTGCCAATGGTGTCATCACATCTTTTTCCTGGCCCAGAGTGTATCAGGCCATGCACTACTTGGAAAAGCTTTACTGGACGGCACTGTGAGGAAGCAATGGAAGTGGAGAAGAATTGCTGTGCTCACCACCACAGCATAGGCTCAATTATGAACATGTAGGTGTGTTCAGTCAGATTCGTCCCGAGATTTCCTCCACCTGTGCTCTAATTGTCTCCCAGCCTGCTTCATCATCCACCACTCAGGTGTATACCATGGTGCCAAGTGGACTCTGCTAGGTGGGAGAGAATGCTTAGGAGCGATTGTGTCAATTACCCTGATCATTTCCCCATTCCACAAATCAACCAGGGCATCAACAGGAGCGCCAGCTTTATCCAGCGGAAAATCTCCCAGAGCCCTCAGGAATCCCTCTGGATTCATATGACTCTGGGGGCAAATTGTTTTAATAGGGTTTGCACCCTTCCGGAGAGAGAGATCAACTCCAAGTTCAAACCTCACAAGGAAGTGGTCTGACCATGACAAAGGTCAAATTCCTCACTTCCAGATCACCCTCTTCCTGCCCCGTCAAGAAAACCAGGACTAGAGTGCCCCATCAAGAAACCCTTTTGAGAAAACCAGGTCTAGATCTCTTTCATGGGTTGGGCCAGTGATATGTTGAAACAACCCCATGGCTGCCACGGAGGCCATAAAGTCCTGAGCCACCCTGGCCAGAACAGCCTTGGCATGGAAGTTGAAGTCCCCCAGGACCAACATCCTGGGGGTCCTCAACACCAGGTCTGAGACGATCTCCATCAGTTGCAGCAGGGAGTCTGCTGGGCAGGAGGGTGCATGGTACACCAGCAGAGTCCCTAATCTGTCTCGATTGCCCAACACCAGGTATATACACTCTAGGCCTGGTCTCGAAGGAACAGGAAGCCCCGTGAGGGAGATTGAGTCTTGATAAACCAGGAAGACCCTCCCCACCCTCTAGGTGTGGCCGATGTTGCACCAGATACGTGGGAGGGCATAAGTGTGTGAGGGAAACATCTCCCCCTTCTCCTGCCCAGGTCTCAGTAATACATGCCAGGTCGGCCCCTTCATCCACATTTAAGCCATGGATGAGGGATGACATTCAATAGCAACACCATCAGGCCAAAGAGCCAGTTGATATTACTGCCAGAAACCATCCGGTTGGGGGAATAACCAGAAGAGGGGACAGATACCAAACATCGGTCCCTCCCTCTCCTATACTGGCCTGTTAGACCGCCCCCCCCACACACACCATATCTTCCCCTGCCCATCTCCACTTAAATGGTGGCACCCATGCAATGAATAAAGCAGCAAATAACGAAGCAAAATCAGCAACAAGAAGTAAAAACATTCTGGTGAATCACTACAATTTGAGGGGGAGGGAATCAAAATTCACAGAGCCACTTGGCCCAAATTCTGCTTCCTGCAAATTTCAGTGGCAAGACGTCCTCTTTTCTTGTTCTGCAGAACTTTGCTTGGCTTTCTGGCACAGTGCGGTTCGCCCTCTGCTTCCCAGACCTCTGCTCTGCCTCCAAACACCACGTCCTGGGTTACTTTCATGTTTCATTGCTTGACCACAGGGTGAAAATTATCTGGAGCGGTCGTCATGAACAACTCACTGAGGAAGTCTCAACACCCTTTCGGAATGGAGCACTTATGCACTGCCAGATAATTTCAGGGAAACGTAATGCTCTTCACAGGCTTATAAAGAATCGAATGTATATAACCTCCACCAGGGATCCATTAGGTATCCCGGACTCTTGAGATGAAGAAAGAACTTTCTACAAGAAGCCAGAAGGGAAACTGAAGACACTTGTAAGCAATCACAAGCATGCTGTGTTTTGGAAAGGCAGGGCGAGGCTTTAAGGAGCGACGGACATAACTCAAATATTTGAGAGAGAAAAATATTATAATAATACTGGTAAGCTTGCAGACAAGTCCTGCTGTGTGTAGCCAAACCGAGAGGAAGAGGCTCCCAGGGAATACTGCAAACTGTGGAATAAAATAATTCCAGGCTTTTGGCAAGCTGCCACAAGGAGAGATTGTGTCCAGATTTCTGTGGGTGTATGAGCAAGGAAGAGGGTACATCAAATATGTCCCAGGCAAAGGCCATTGGCCCATGAATGTTGGGGCTTTAATTAAAGGAGACGTCGAGTCGGCTCCTGGCCAGACTGCACAATCCAGTTCTCTTGTGTGCAGGGAGGCCTGCCAAGCCGTTGGCTTTTCTGTTGAACTGGCTGGCGATGTTAGGCTGAATCTAACATTGCGAGGCTTGTTTCGGTGCAGGGAAGGGATCCCAACAGCTGCAAGGTTCGCAGTTTTCCTCCATGACTGCGCCCTTCGTGAAGTGCTGGGATTAATTCCAGGTGTTTTCCACTCTGCTGCAGCTGGAAAGGGGCTGAAACAGCAATGGGTGGCTGGCCTGACCCACTCCGGGACAGGGAGGTGGGTTCTGTGCCAACTTCTTCTCTTCCAAAAAGAGGGTTCTTCACCAAGCAGAAGCACAGTTGGTGGCAAGCTCAGAGTCACAGCTGACAGAAAGAAGCACCTCTTTGCGCATGGACAGATAGATTTGTGGAATTCACCATGGCAATAGGGCGGAGTTGAACACCCCTTCCTGGAGTCCATCCTGCCAAGCGATCCCAGGCTTCTTCTTGTGCTCGGCTCAGTCTTCCAAACCAAGCCAAACCAAGAAGTCCACAAATGCTTGCACAGCTCTGGTTGTGCAACCAGCAGTCCGTTTGCACAACAGGCGCACCACACAAATGGAAGCTGCTCTTGCTGGTGCAGAAAGGTGCTGCTAGCAGTTGTGCGAAGCTCCTTTGCTGGCGAGCCCCTGCAACCGGATTCTTCGGCACCATGCACAGCTGCCCAAAGAGGGGGAAGCTGCTTCTGCAGCATGTGGCGCTCGGTTCCTGGAAAGAGCCCTGCGAACACTGGGCGTGCCCACCAGGAACTCAGACTCAGGGCCACCACAAAATGGACCGGAATCCAGGGAGCTGAGCCCAGGGAATCCAGCAGATCCCCGCACCTGAAAGGGTTCCTCACACAGCGCTACTCCTACCCTTGCCAAGAAAATAATGAACATTTGCATAGCATTTGTGTACAACCATCTATATGTATAGATGCTGAGAAATTGTTGTTGTTGTTGTTCACTGTTCAGTCACGCAGTCATGCCCGACTCTTCATGACCCCGTAGACCACAGCACGCTGTCTCCTGGAGTTCAGCCAAATTCATGTTCATTGCACCAGAGACACTGTCTAACCATCTCATCCTCTGCCCTCCCCTTCTCCCTTCGCCTTCAGTCTTCCCCAGCATCAGGCTCTTCTCCAGGGAGTCCTTCCTTCTCTTTAGGTGGCCGAAGTATTTGAGTTTCATCTTCAGTATCTGGCCTTCTAAAGAGCAGTCAGGGTTGATCTCCTCTAGGACTGACCGGTTTGATCACCTTGCGGTCCAAGGGACTCGCAGGAGTCTCCTCCAGCACCACAATTCAAAGGCCCCAATCCTTTGCGCTCAGCCTTCCTTATGGTCCAACTTTCACAGCCATACATTGCAACTGGGAAAACCATAGCCTTGACTAGACGCACTTTTGTCGGCAGGGTGATATCTCTGCTTTTTAGTATGCTGTCTAAATTTGCCATAGCTTTCCTCTCAAGGAGCAAGCGTCTTTTAATTTCTTGGCTGCAGTCCGCATCTGCGGTGATCTTGGAGCCCAGGAAAATAAAATCTGTCACTACCTCCATTTCTTCCACATCTTTTTGCCAGGAAGTGAGAGGACCGGATGCCATGATCTTAGTTTTCTTAATGTTGCGTTTCAAGCCAACTTTTGCGCTCTCCTCCTTCACCCGCATCAAGGCTCTTTAGTTCCTCTTCACTTTCTGCCATGAGAGTGGTATCATCTGCATATCTGAGGTGCTTGATATTTCTCCCAGCAATCTGAATTCCAACTGGTGATTCATCCAGCCCCGCCTTTCTCATGATGTGCTTTGCATATGTTAAATAGGCAGGGCGACAGTATACAGCCTTGCTAACTGTTGTAACCCCCCTCTTAATCGAACATGCAGCTAGGGCATGGCTCGTCACAGGTAAGAAGCATGATCAGAGTGTCCTGTTCGCGTAAGAACAAGAACCCCAACGAATGTGCACGCTACGCAAGGCTGACCACAAAGCAGCCTTTGTTGCTACGCTCCAGCATAACGTCACGCCCTGTACACTCGCTTGCTTGCTTTAGCATAAAAAAAATGTGTGCGAATGTAGCTCAGTGGATTTCCCCTATTGTTCACTGTTATTCAAGCACCTGCATAGCCGTCCGTGTAAAAGAGTATAAAAATCCTGCCTTCGATCTGCTCAACACCGCACTCTAACGAGTGATGGTCCCTGCCGGCAGGTAAATAAACTCCTTCTCTTGAGAATTCCAACTGGTCTCTGGTCTCGTCCGTAAAATCACGCCATACAACACTAACTCCTTTCTCAATTTTGAATCAATCACTGGTTCCGTGTCCAGATCTCACTGTTGCTTCTTGACCCGCATATAGGTTTCTCAAGAGACAAATAAGATGGTCTAGTGCTCCCATCTCTTTGAGAACTTGCCACAATTGGTTGTGATCCACACAATCAAAAATTTTAGCATAGTCAATGAAGCAGAAGTAGATGTTTTTCTGGAACTCCCTAGCTTTCTCCATAATCCAGCGAATGTTGGCAATTTGATCTCTAGTTCCTTTGCCTATTCAAAACCCAGAAATTGTTACTGTATTTTAAACAGAAATGCAATATATATGAGAGTTCTTTCTTAATCACCAGCAGCTCAGATGGTACCAGCATGTACAGGACATTTCTCAGAGAAGAGTTGGTCCAGGCCCTTGATTTTAGTTGCCATTCTCTCTACTTTTTCCAGCTCTGCAACAACCCTTTTTTTAGGTGTTGTGCCCTCTCCACTGTCGCGCTGTGGATTTGTGCGAGCAGAATATTGTATGGGCAGGATCCACCAATTTTCAGCATCTGCTGTGCAGACTAAGTACACACATCATCTTCCCCACTGTGCTGAGACAGATTGTATTTCTATTTAAATGGCAGTTCTTGCTTAGAAATTCACATCTACACCCATGTATTAGTAGATGCAAGCATATGGAGCTTGGTGTCCATATTTGGTGATACGTTTCCTCATTTTTGTCAATGCATGAACTGTGACCCTCCCTCCCCTTCCTTTAGCACAAGGACTGAAAAACTTGATCTACTTAGCCTTGAGCAACATTTACTCACAGGTAGGAGTAAATTGAGGCTTTACCTGTCCCCCGGGATGAGATAGGTGCTGTTGAATCAGCAACATGGATCAGTTCCTCCCAGGCGAGGGTTTTTTTCTTTCCCTTTTTCCTGGGATTCAAAGAAGGTCCTTGCTCAGAGTTCGTCCTGCCTTGTGGCATTGCAGCCCCACTGAGTCCTCATTGGTATTCTGCGCATTACCTGCCTCCCCATTGGTGCTTGTTGCAATTCTGTGCGGACACTAATAAAAGCGCATGGAGTTTGTGTATGTTGCATCTTTGCCTTTCATTTTGCCTTTTCATTCCAGCAGAATTAGACGTGTAATTGTGCACAGTTGAACAATTGTGTGCTCATTATCTATGTGTAAATATCAGCATGTACATAAATGCTGATACGGATACGTAATTTTCCGCTATAATTAAAGTGTGTTCTGTGATCTATGGAGCACGTGATCTGTCAGAAGGAGAGTCATTACCAAGAGGCGGTAGCTTAGAAACAGAGTGCGTGCTTTGCCTTCGGAAGGTCCCAAAGTTAAGGTATAGAAATGAAATTCATCATCCTTGTCATCTTGAGCTAAAAGGTTGCAAGAATGGGACAGAGCTGTGCCTAAGACCTTGATCGGTCGGGCTGCTCGATCATTGCAAATAGGACACTGATCTCAAATGGTGATGTGTGTAGATGATGGGGATGATTGGAATGGGAGTTTCCTCAGGCACAGTGCCATGGCCGTAGATGTTATCGGGCTGGCCGTCAGAAAAGCCCGTCCTTTCTTGACCTCAAAAACATGCCCTAAGTCGCATCGGGGGCGCAGTCTGCAGGGGCCTTCTCGTTGCCCTCACGGTCCTTTCCGTGCTGGCTGTGGTGATGGAAGGCCTCGGGGTGTTCCAGGGGGCGGCAAGGGATGGGGCACGCCTGTTCCGCAAAGAATCCAGCAAGTGGGGGCTGAAGACTGAGGCGGCCCCAATCCGCCACCTTGGTCTTTTGCAGGGCGAGGGCTCACAGAAGCGACCCTTCGCTCCATGCCTTCTCCCACATTTGACTGGATGCCCATCGCCTTCCATGCCTAGAATCATGGCCTGAACCCTGTGCAAACCTGCGCTTGGCTTTATTGTCGGGTCATTTGAAATCCGGGGACTAGGACACTATGGAATCCAACAAGATGCCGGCTCACCGTGTGCGCACACATGGGTGTGCGTGTGCTGTGCATTTGTTGTTGTTGACCAAATGCGAAGCAACCCACTTCTACGTATGTGCAGGTTCCTCTGAGCACTTTGGGTCCTGTGTAAGGCACAAGAGCAACCTTTTTATTGGCATAGCATTGCCCACTTGCCTCTCTTCCTCTTGGAACGAACCCAGCGCCATTTACACAGTCCTTCTCCTCTCCCTTTTATCCACACAACAACCCTGTGAGGTAGGTTAGGCTGCGAGTCAGTGACAGGTCCCAAGACACTCTGAGAGCTTCATGGCTGGGCAGGAACTTGGCCCCAGATCTCCCAAGTCCCAGTTCAGCCCTCTAACTACTGTGACGTGTTGGCTTTCTATGTATAATAACGAAATCAATAAAGCTAATTTGGAACTGGAACCCACTGTTAGCAGATTTGGCAGCCTCCTTCCTTTAAATCACGGATGGGGAACCTCGTTCACTCCAAGGGCTGGATCCAGTTTCAAAGAAGCGCTTGGGGGTGACATGCCAGTTGTGAGCAGAGCCAAAGAGAAAAGGATGAGGCCTGAAATTTGAAAAATACCAGTGTGATTTAGTTTATGTCCTTACTGCCAGCGATGAGGCCTTAACATAAGCCTTTTCAACCTTGCAGAATGGGGGAAAGTACCAAAACCAGGAAGTTATCAAAGGATCAGTTAAGGAAAGGGGCATGACATTTTGGCCCCTGCAGGGTTGGATTTCCCCCAACCCCTAATCAGATGATTAAATGCACGGTGGTTTCAGTGTGAAGACAGTGGGGAAGGTATGTGAGCCATTTAGAACAAAATGAATGCATATCTGAAGCTCTTGGTAAGCTCTTCTTGAACAAGAATAGTTTGGCTTGGACAGATTTCCAGATTCTGCTTTTTCAGTTTTGCTTTACTTGTGGAAGAAGAGGGCAGGGGAAGCCCCCAAAAGTTGTTGGTTAATGCAGTGCCATGAAGTATCCTCATTCCAAATTCCTGGATGTGAAATTCCCAATCTGGGAATTTTACACCTGGTTTCTATTAAAGACAGCAATCCCCACCAATGCAGCAGCTTCCAAAATTGAAAGGGATGGAAACATTTGGCGTTCAGGATAGTGTAAATTGACAGCTTTGTAAGTCATTCTAGTGACAACAAGCTCCCAAAGTATATTTTCCCTACATTTATTTTTGCTCCAGGGCTTGCTTCTTATGTGGGTTCCACATCTGCACACATCTGGGTACTCAGAAGTCAGGACTGGCTATGTTGACCCATTGCGTGGCAGCCTGGAAGAGGCACCGTCCAGAGCAAGGCTTGCTGGTGAAAATAAATTGTTGGCATTTGTGATGCTTATAAACAATTTCATCACGCTGTATCCAAGGCTTAAATACTGCAGTTCAAGTGAGTCCTGGATCAAATCAAACCAGAACTTTCCCTAGAAAGAAAAAAACAAACAAACAAACTGAGGCTGTTGTACTTTGGGCAAATTATGAGGAGGCAAAATTCCCTGGAGAAGACCATCATGCTAGGGAAAGTTGAAGGCGGAAGATGGAATGGAAGACTGAGTATGAGACGGATGGACTCCATCCAGGAAGTCACAGCCTGGAATTTGCAAGAGCTGAGTGGGGATGGCATGGATAGGATATTTTGGAGGGCTTTCGTTCATAGGATCACCCTCAGTCAGCGGCAGCTTGATGGGACAAAACAACAGCAAGGTTGACCTGTCCTGACAATGACATTGAAGGAGGAGAAAAGGTGCCCCAGGGAGTCCTTCCTTCTCATTAGGTGGCCAAATATTTGAGTTTCATCTTCAGGATCTGGCCTTCTAAAGAGCAGTCAGGGTTGATCTCCTCTAGGACTGACTGGTTTGATCTCCTTGCAGTCCAAGGGACTCGCAGGAATCTCCGCCAGCACCACAATTCAAAGGCCTCAGTTCTTTGGCACTCAGCCTTCCTTATGGTCCAACTTTCACAGCAATAGATTACAACTGGAAAAACCATAGTTTTGACTATACAAACCTTTGTTAGCAGGGTGATGTCTCTGCTTTTTAGTATGCTGTCTAGATTTGCCATAGCTTTCCTTCCAAGGAGCAAACATCTTTTAATTTCTTGGCTGCAATCACTGTCTGCGGTGATCTTGGAGCCCAGGAAAATAAAATCTGTCACTACCTCCATTTCTTCCCCATCTATTTGCCAGGAAGTGAGAGGACCAGATGCCATGATCTTAGTTTTCTTAATGTTGAGTTTCAAGCCAATTTTTGCACTCTCCTCTTTCACTTTCATCAGGAGGCTCTTTAGTTCTTTCTTTGCTTTCTGCCATTAGAGTGGTAAGTCAGAGACAGCTTGATGGCACCTAACAACAGCAAGATTGACTTGTCTTGACAATGATATTGTAGGATTAGAAAAGGTGCCCCCGAGGGCAACCAGGATAGTGCTAAGCTTGACATAACAACCTGCTTCCACTCTGTGTCAATGTTTCCTGTATTACTTAATCAGTCCATCTTGTTTCCACTTTCATCTATACATTCTTTGGTTTCAATCCACACATGTGCATATTTAAATATGCAGGAAAGCCAGCCAGTGGTAAAACTGTTCGACTAGGCTTTCCCATGCATGGAGCTCACTTCGGGCTAGTCACTGACTCTTAGCTAAGCCCACCTCTCAGGGCTGTTGTGAAGCTAAAAAGGAGAGGAGGATGTTGAGGATGCTAGCTGTCTTAGACTCTTCACAGGATACGCAGTGGAGTATCAATTTAATATATGAAAAATATATACATACATATTTAATAAAGACATTCCTAAAAGTATTTTATCTCAAACTATTCATTCCCAAACCTATTATATCCTCACATTTCCATTATTGTACATATTTTGGAATTTTGTTTGAGCGGCAAACTGCACTGCAGAATCTAAAAAGTGCAAAATTTGGTGGATTACTTTGGGTGAGAGGAAGCTGGATTCAGATCAGAGGAAGGAGTGAAAATTGGCAGAAAATACATCCATAATGTAAGGCAGGCAGATGATACCAGATGACTGACAGAAAGCAGCAATGAATCGAAATGACTCCTGATGAAAGTGAAAGAAGGAAATGCAAAAGCAGGAGCACAACTAAACTTTAAGAACACAAAAATCATGATCATAGAAGAATTACAAAGTGTTACTGTAGACAATGAAAAAATTGAAGTGGTGAATACATACCTCAGTATTACTTTTGCATAACTCAGCTCAATCATCCATCCTAAGGGAGACGGCAGCCAAGAAATTGGAAGAAGAGTGTGACTTGGAAAAGACAGCAATGAAGGAACTAAAAAAATATCATCATGTGCAAGGATGTTTCACTGCAGAACAATGCCAAGGTCATCCACATGATTGTATGCCTGATTTCCATGCATGGGTGCAAAAGAAAGCGGACGGAGAAGAAAGCGGGCAAGAAGAAACCAGATGCGTTCGCAACATGGTGCTCAGGAGAGCTTTGCAAAGACAGTCACGCTAGGGAAGTCCAAGGTGGAATGAGACGATGAAGCCCAAATATGAGATGGACTGATTCCATCCAGGAAACCATCACCTTGAGTTGCTAGGGCTGCCAAGCACAGGACAATTTGGAGGGAGAGGACTTCGCGGGGCCTGACAGCAACAGCAGAGCCGTTTAATTCAAGCAAAGTCTTTGGGCATCCCTGATCAAAGAGCTGGTGCATCATCCTTATCAGGCAGCATATTTGCCTGTAGTCATCTTTTTTAAAATTACCAAATGACTTAAATTGCAGTTTTCTCAGGATTGGCATACGGAAAATAGTGCCAAGCAAAGCTAGGTCCCCTCTCTTTGCATCTTGGTCTGACTAATTTGACACTCCAGTAGCTACCTTTAAGAACTTAAATCAGAGTGCACAATTATTTTGACCCCATGAGCCACACACACCTCTCTCCAAGAAGTTTCTTTCTCTCTCTAGCGGGGCCGGGAAACATTTTCCTTCTGAGTGCTGAAAACAGAGTAGAGGCAAAATGGAATTTGTACTGATTTTAAGCATGCACAGAAGCAAACAGGACCAGCCTGTGCATGTCTACTCAGAAGTAAGGCAGGCTGAATCACTCAGCAGCTTTCTTACCACTCCCCACCCACATTCCCCTGGAAGGAAAAGCTCTTATCTCCAGCAGCTGCCTGGAGATAAGAGCTTTGCCTCTTGAGGCACTGAAAATGGCTACATTTTGGCATCCCTGATGCAAAACAACAGCCATACCCTCCGGCCCTTGAGATCTGAGGCAGAGGCCCTCCTCTGGGAGCTCTCCTTGAAAGACATCAGGAGGGTGGCTACCCAGAGGAGAGCCTTCTCTGTGGTGGCGCCCCGACTGTGGAACACGCTCTCCAGAGAGGTTTGCCTGGTGCCAAGCCTTCTTTCCTTTTGGTGTCAGGTGAAAACTTGTTTATTCTCCCAATATTTCAAGTGTTCAGTTGTTTAAATGTGTGGTTTTACTCCAAACATTGGAGGCTGTGCTACTCTCTTACTTCTATTTTTATTCTATTTTTGCAATGATGTTGTAAACCGTCCCGAGACATCTGTGATGGGACAGTATAGAAAAGTTTTAAATAAATAAATAACATCTCAAATAAAATAAAATAAAATAAAATAAATAAATAAAGTCTCTTTGGTTAATTTTCATTGGGAAATTGGGCTAGGTTGCATCAAAGTCTAAGGCATGATAGGTTATCATACTGGATATAGATTTGAAATGCCCCAGCTATAAAAAGCAGGTGCTCTTTATGGGAGCAGTCTAAAATAGGTACAGACTTCAATGGAAAGCACATAATTGCTTCTTTGCAAAGCAGCTCTTTCAAAATAGCGTTTGCATTGTGCTGAAATCAAGCACTTCCAGTTAAGTAGCTTCAAAATGAGGCAATAGGCGTCATTAAACGCCATCTCCCCATGGTAATTCCAGCGGCTCTTTGTACGTGTCATTAGCTGTCAGTAATAAATTTACATAGCAGCAGAAAAAAACTGACAACTGCTGATGGAGGGTGCATACCAACAAGGCAGAAATAAATACAGGTGGCATCTGGTTGAAAATTCTACAAGGTCGAAGTAGCATTTAACCTGCGACGGTGCAATATGGAGAAAATGTTCCCCTTTTCTGATATTTGTTGGCCAGCTATTCGCCCATTTGTTCACCCTACTCTTCCTTGCTCTCAAGTGACTTCAGTTGCCCCCAAGTGATGCCATCACGCAGGCCAAGGTGGTTGGCCATATGGATGAAACTCCATTCTTGGCAAGATTTGAACTACACCCACAACTAATCCAGGAAGCATTTCTGCCATTCCCCATTAGTTTTCGGGAATACTAATTGGTAGCCAAATCTCTTTGTTATGTGGCCCATGCCATTCTCTGCAGGAATCCCTGATTGCATGGGATCAACCATGTGGCTACTTTAGGAATGATGAAAAAGAAATAACTCAAGGTAAAGATAAGGGTGCTGATCTAGCAGGAGCTGGAAGAAAAACTACTCTGGAAAAGATGTATATTCGTATAATGAAATCAGTTTCATCTGCCTCTTAATCTCTGTTTTGGCCACCAAATTTGAAACAGGGAATATGCCACAACCTCATTGTTGTTGTTGTTAGTTGCGAAGTCGTGTCCGACCCATCATGACCCCATGGACAACATTCCTCCAGACCTTCCTGTCCTCCACCATCCCCTGGAGTCCACTCAAGCTCACACCCACTGCTTCAATGACTCCATCCAGCCACCTCATCCTCTGCCTCCCCCTCCTTCTTTTGCCATCTATTGTTCCCAGCATTAGGCTCTTCTCCAGGGAGTCCTTCCTTCTCATTAGGTGGCCAAAGTATTTGAGTTTCATCTTCACTATCTGGCCTTCTAAAGAGCAGTCATGGTTGATCTCCTCTAGGACTGACCGGTTTGATCACCTTGCGGTCCAAGGGACTCGCAGGAGTCTCCTCCAGCACCACAATTCAAAGGCCTCAATCCTTTGGCGCTCAGCCTTCCTTATGGTCCAGCTTTCACAGCCATACATTGCAACTGGGAAACCGTAGCCTTGACTAGACGCACTTTCGTTGGCAGGGTGATGTCTCTGCTTTTTAGTATGCTGTCTAGATTTGCCATAGCTCTCCTCCCCAGGAGCAAGCGTCTTTTAATTTCTTGGCTGCAGTCCGCATCTGTGGTGATCTTGGAGCCCAGGAAAATAAAATCTGTCATTACCTCTATTTCTTCCCCATCTATTTGCCAGGAACAGCCTCATTAATACCTTTCATTTTCCAGATGACCTCTGGAGCACACCACTTGGCTGTAAGCCAGCATGGTGTAGTGGTTAAGATCACAGGACTGGGACTCAGGCGATCCGGATTCGAGTACCCACTCAGCCATGGAGCCAACTGAGTGGCTTTGGGCCAGTCACAGTCTCTCATCCCAACCTACCTCACAGGGTTGTTGTTATGGGAATAAGACTGAGAGCAGGTAGAGGAAAATAATGTAAGCCACTCGGAGTTCTTAAAAGAAAAGAAAAAAGGTGGAATATAAATCTAATAAATAAATACTTTGGACAGACCGTTGTGGTACATGTGATGCATGGCCAAGTGATGGGCCACTTCTTCTCACCAGGCTTCTCTTGCCACAGATTTTACAAGGTTCCTTTCTCCTACTATTGAAGAACCTGTTTGTATGTACAAGTTCCAACCCTCCTTTCCTGATAGTTGGGGAAGGGCGAAGCTACTACAGTGAGGCCTTGTTCTCACAGCAGAAGCAGCTCTTATCTACAGAACTGCCAGAGAAGGCAGCTCCAGGGCCATCCCGAGAAGGCCTCAGTGTGACTAAATTTGACTCTTTCACATGCCAGGTGAAAATCTTACTTTCCGAGGAATTCTCCCCAAAATTTTAGCTTCAGTCTGCTTTAAAATCAGTGCTGCATTGTAAATCTTTGTCCTGGAGATAGCCTTTACTTCGTTGTTACTATTACATGCCATCAAATTGTCTCCGACTTAATGGTGACCATAAGAAGGAGGGATGTCCAAAATGTTCTGCTATTGGCAGCCCTGCTCAGCTCTTGTCATCTCAAGGCTGTAGCATCTCTTGCAACCTTCCCCAACCTTGTACCGTCCAGACATGTTTGGACTGCAACATCCAGAATTCCCAGGCAAAGGCCCTGCTGGGTGGGAATTCTGGGAGTTGTGGTCCAAATGCCTCTGAAGGCCACCAGGTTGGGGAGGGCTGCTCTAGCAGTGTATTCTAGTTCTCATTTTGTATGGTACAGTGTTGTATTAACTACCTACATTTTATACTGTATTTCACACAGTATTTCTTGTTTTAAATTCTTTAACCCTAACCTAGAGAGCTTCAGTTATTGTAAAGTAAAACAGTGTAACAAGTAAACGAATAAAATACATTATCATGGCCTTTTGACACTGGGAAAGCTCACCCAGCACCTGCTGAACCTTAGTAAGCCCCTCATCATTCCTCCAGTAAATCCCATCAGTATAAAATGAAAATAGAGATGGTTTGCCTTTATCTGCCAGTTCTGTTTTATTTGACAGGGCTCATTTGGCACCATTATTCTATTTCAGACCGTCATTTCAATTGTTAACAATATTTACTTATTTATCTGGCCAGGGCGACTTCTTTTCTTTTCTTTTCTTTTCTTTCTTTTCTTTTCTTTTATAGCTTTTTTTATATCGGTTATACTTTTTATTTATTTTATATTATTAATTTTAATTTTATATTGTTATTTTTATATTGTATTGTGTTGTAAGCCGCCCCGAGGCTTCGCCAAGGGGCGGCATAGAAATGTAATAATAATAATAATAATAATAATAATAATAATAATAATAATAATAATAATGTGGTTATCCAGTCAGAGTGACATATCCTGGCTGCATTCACACAACACAACATGCCAACCCTGCATGGTTACCATAGTTCACTTTTTTTCTTTTTTTTTTTTTACTGACTACTTGACAAGCAATCGAGTGGTTTCAAGTTACCATGGTTTCCATCCTCCCCACTCAGTCCTCCCATTGTTGGCATGGATCCCATCAGCTCAGTGTTTGAAATTCTGGCCCAGATGTATCACTCCTTGCCAATGCCACCTGCCTCTTCCTTATCTGCAAACATACACAGAGTCTGGATGGCTGGAATGTCTCCTGCTGTTGCCGCTCTTTCCAAGGAACTCTGTGGTAGTTGCATGCCAGGACTGTGGAAACCATGGTCCTGGGTTCAGGCAACACAAGAGGCCATGGTGGTATGGAGAAGCCACAGAACAAACTGTTGTCTCTTAGTTACTCACTTCTTTATTTTTATCCCTCATCATTAGCCAGAGGGATTTCTGAGCGAGTTACAAGATTAAAAGTATATATCAAAAGCAGCTTAAAATTCACAATTGATACAACAATAAAAAAAACCAAGCACCATTATAACTCCACAAAACCTTAATTTTATTTCCAATGAAACATACCAATATACACAACAATAGATTATGATACACAGTGTAAAATATTAAATCATTAAAATTATCTAAACAGTTAAAATATTGGGTGAATTTAAAAAGTTTTCACCTGGCAATGAAAGAGATAAAGAGATGGTGCCAAGCAAACCAATTTGAGGAGCTGAGTCGAGAGTCAGGGTGCCACCATCAAGAAGGCCCTTCTCTTTGTAGCCACTCTCCTTATTTCCTGAAGAGGGGGTTCCCTGAGAAGGACCTCCAATGATGATCTAAGGGGATGGGCACATATGGGAAGAGGGGCTCCTTTAGATACCCTGTCCCCAAGCCGGTTTCTACTGTGGCTTCTAAAGACCAAATTTACCATGCTGAAAGACCACCATGGGGTATGGATTACATAACAAACCAACAATGGCAAAAAAATAACCATGGTTTATCATGTTGTTTGTCCTGTTGTCCGAACCCAGCCTTTGTGTGAGCATTTTTGCAAGAATAAAGATGAATGAAGCAGAGCACAAAAGGAGTGTCACCTGTTAGGCAGCACAGGAATGAAATAAATAAAAATCACAACAAGATTAAACACTTCTGTGACAGCCTTTGCTAGCCAGTTTCTGGGGAACATGGTCAGGAGGGTGTTGTTTCCTGCTGGGAGAGGGAGTCGAGCCTGGGGGAGAAGCAGGAGATACTAAAACTATCACCTGCACATTAGGGCCTACAGGCTGAGCACATGCTCCCTTTGCGCCTGCAAGACCAGGATCAGTCTGCTAGGCACTTGCAAGGATGGACCTGACCCTGCCTCGCTCCGGGTCCCGCCTGGTCTTGCCAGTATCCAGCCCCCCCTTGTCTTAGCTCCCGGAGCAGCCATGCCTTGCTGGCTATCTGTCCTTGCCAATTCCTGGTTCTGCTTTCGCCTCCCATCCTGCCAGGCCTTGCTGAGTATCTGGCCTCTCTTGCTCCAGACTTTGCCTTTGTCTCTGACCTGCAGCATCAAGCCAAGATCTCCTTTCATCTCCATCACCGCTGCTCCAGATGTAGACCTGGCTGCCTACACCACTCCGTTTCATGTACCAGGTCCGCTTGCGGTATCTCCGGGGAACTGAAGTAGGAAACGGCCCCTTTGGATACCTTGGCTAGGCCATTCCAGCTTCATGATGACCCCCGTTGCAGTGCAAGGCAGCTGTTTAAACAAAACCTAGCTTAGCTAAGTTAAACTGGGCGAGGCACCTGCCAAAAGTAACTGGACCCCTTGTGTCGGTTGGCTGCGGCCAAAGGAATATTATGCACACTTGTTTTATAGGCATAGAAATGTTCTAATAAGTAAATAAATAAATAAATAAATAATAGGCAGCCAGGAAGTCCTGCTACAGGCCAGCCAACCCCTGGACTGGAGAAGGACAGTATAACAGTGCCAATGAACGGCTTGGGAATCCGATGCCAGCCCCTTCCCGATTAGCACAGCTGTGCCAGGGTCCTCCTGGAAAACTACACTTTATTTATTTATTTATTAAAACATTTCTATGCCGCCCCTTGCTGAAGCCTCGGGGTGGCTTACAACACAATCAAATACAATAAAATACAAAAATAACAATATAAAATTAACAATATAAAATAAATAACAATATAAAAGAAGTTGCCCTGGCCAGAAAGGTGTTGGAAAGGTGTTCCAGGATGTTAGCCTCCCTTGGCATTTTGCGAGTTGCTTGCAAAAGGTTTAGCTTGCACCATCCTAAGGGATTCCTTCCCTCCCTGCTCCCGGACACCTAGGAATTTACAGGAATTTTGCTCCCATTCATTCAAGACCAGAACTTGCCCTATGCACACCCCTACCATCCACACTTTCACGCTTTAGTCAAGAGGACAAATATACACTTGGAAAAAAAAACCATGCACGCAGTGATGTACTTTTCCTCTCCCAATGGTGGGTGAAGGGACACACCACTGGGAAAGGAATCGAGGCGGTCCAACCCGAATGATTCAGGTGGAATCAGAAAGCCTCCGTGTGTGATGTGTGAGTCAGCAAAAGGAGCTTTCTGAAGTTCCATCATTCCATCTCAAAGCTCATTCTGAGTCAAATCCTCACCCTATGATGAGGATTGTTCTTTTCATATGAAGATCCATGTGCATTTTCATGCTTGCTTTTCCAAATGCACATTGGTTTTGTGTCTCTTTGAATTATGTAGCCTTCCCCCACTAATTTAAACATATGTACAAAAGAACGAAGGATATCAATATCCTTTTGTACCATCAGCCATCTCCTTTAGCCATGTCGTCATGCTGCATAGCTGAACTCTGTTATTTATTTTCTATTATTATAGGTTGCTTTAGCAGCACTCCTTTTCAACATAAAAATTAATTCAGGGCGGCAGTCTGGGATGCTGCCCTTCCAGACTGCAAGGAAGACATGTGGCAGGAGAGCCTTCCATGTCCCACATAACTGGGATCAAGCGACCCTTAGTATATCACATCTCTGTTCAGTTGTCTTTCAAAGATCACTTTGTGTTTTTGAAAACTCCCTGGCATGATCCATCCGGCTCTTATTTTGATGCTATGACAGTAATTTTGGAAATCAATCGAGCGGCTCTATTCTACCTCCTTAATCTTTTCATAAAGCCCTGTTGCTACCTGTCGGAGTTTGGCCCCTGGGAGAGGAAAACGTTGGAAAAGTGCAAGGATCAAGGCACAATTCTCTGATGTGTGAGGCAGGGCGACCAGGTAAGTCATTAACTTCTGAACCAGCTGGACAAAATAGCCCAAATAAGGGGTTCCCACTGTGGTCAGAATTTAGTCTTCATGGCATGACTTAAGGCCAGATACACCGAAGAAACTTAAAGGAGCATCGACCAGAGAAAACAGACCTAGAGCATCTGGGAGGCTGTTCTGGGCTCTTTATCCTGTGGTTTTGAATCTAAACATCTGCTCAGGCCTCATCCCTCTATAGTCCCTAACATGTAGATACGAGGAGTACAAGAAGGATATTTATTTAGCTGAAATAATTTCAAGGCATCCATAAAAAGTGCCACTTAATGTGCAGTCTAGGTGAAGGCTAGTTTTGTGCCAAAAAGGTGAAGGTGGCTTTTCAATACCTCTAACAGAAGGCAAGCAGCCCCCAGTGAAGGAAAACATATTTTCCAAAAATTGGGTAACAAATGATTTTGTATAAGGCACCTTGGTTCATCTTTAAATCAGGCTTGGACCAGCCCTTCAAACAAGAGACATCTTCAACCAGAGCACTGCCCTCTGGCAGCCCTTCAAGCAGAGGACTGTCCATGGTAAAGCAGGGCATCTGGCCACCTGATGGACCATCCATCTCATCCTGTTATATCTCAGAGCACCAAACCTCTGCTCTATCTTTTTCTCAGGCTATGCTGTCTCACCAAGCACTTTCTCAGCTGAGAACTTGGCTCTATTTGCCAAATTCCCAGGGACTGGCCAATCCAAAGTGGAATGGCCAATCCAAAAACAAACCTTTTCTCACATCTGGGATGCAGCATCCTGAACCCCAAAATCTCCATACCTTGACAATTGGCCTTGAGATTTCGGAACATTCCTGAACAGTGTATTTTAGGTGGTGGGTCTGATCCACCCATTTGCCAGGTTGGCCATGTTTGTGACCCAAGATTGCCATTCTTTTGTGAAAAAAGTGGAAGAAATTATTATTTGGGGGAGGGGGGTCAGAAGAATGAATTGGCAAGCCCTTATCCTCTCCCCAGCACCTACCATCTTCAGCAGAAATGGCTTCCATACAGAATTAAACAGTCCAAGACATCATGTTGAGTTTGGACGCTCTCAGGAGAACTTTGATCCATCGTTGCAGCAAATGGTTTGAATTAGAGGAGCAGATGCCATCGCTTCATTAGTGCCAGATACAATCCTGCTTCATGGTGGGTTCATGCTATGCATAGAAAAATCAGGCAGCTTTCCATGAGGGGCGCATTCCAAGCTACCCACCAAAAGGAATATGCAAGATGCGAAGTCTGAACAAACTGCAGAAGGAGAAAGGGAAGCATTCTCCTTTTAAAAAAGAGAATCTTGGGCAATGCAGTTGACCAACCCGATGGCCAGGGATGATGGGGCCTGTAGCCCAACTCATCTGGATGGTGTTAAATTGGGGAAGGCTGTGGCAGACAGAAAGTTAGATCAAGACCAAGACTTCTGGTCCGGTGTGCCCAGAGAAGGGACAGTGTGACGTAGAAGTTAGAGTGTTGGACTTGGAAAACCAGTTTCTAGTTGTTGTTGTTGTTATTGTTGTTGTTGTTGTTATTATTATTATTATTATTATTATTATTATTATTATAACATTTCTATGCCACCCCTTGCCGAAACCTCGGGGCGGCTTACAACACGATAAAATACAATGAAATACAATAGCACATAATAAATTACCATTAAATACAAAATACAAAAAATACATTGATTTACAAATATAAGATTAAAATTATCAGTATAAATTAAGTAAATAAAAATATAGGAGGAGAAAGAGAAGGAAGAAGAAGTTGCCCTGGCCAGATCATATGTTTTAACAATTAAAATGATGTTTAGTTGCTTGACATTTTAAGCCAGTCACTGACTCTCGGCCTAACCTACCTCACAGGGTTGAGGGTTGTGAGGGACAGTGTGGAGTAATGATTTGAGTGTTGGACAGGGATTCAGGATATCTGGGTTTTAGTCCCTACTCACACATAAAGCTCACTGGGTGATTCTGTGCTAATTACGGCTTCTCAGCCTGACCTATCTCACAGGGTTGTTGTTTTGAGGAGAACATGGGGGGGGGGATGTATTGTGCTCTGTGGGGAAAGAGTCAGCATATAAACATAATCTCAAAATCTCGTAATAATCTAGCTAGCTTCATATTATTCAATCTCCTCTTCCTCACAGACTAAAAACGTGTACTCAGTCCTAAGGTGCTTGGAGAAGGGATTACAATACTACATGTATTCAGACAGATTCTGGAGCTGTGAATAGAAAAATATGGATACATTGAGTGATTACTTTTGCTCTGGAATGTGCAAGTTTTGGAGTACAGCAAATATTCCTAATTTCTCCTACAGAATATTCTCTGGGAGCATTAAATCTGTGCTCAGAAGCTGCACAGAGAAACAAAGGGATACTTTGCTGCTTTGACATTTGCAGGACAACTCTAAGACTGGCAAGTGTTGTTTGCATCTCCTCCCTACATTATATTCACAGGGATGAGAAAATGTCAGTATTCATGGACCATTCTGGGTGGCTGCTTTGAGCTCCTTGAACTTTTACAATAGCAGAAATGTGCAGCCAACAGGAGGTGGGACCCCTTGTATTCGGCTTTTTCTTTGTAAGTTGTTAGCTTGTGACTGATGATTGGAAAATTCTGCTGGCCCCATTTTGAGAAGGATACGGACAAATGGGAGTGGATCCACAGGAGGGTCTCCGGGAAGAAGTGGGTTTTGGAAACCCACATCTCACGATGAATTGTTGAAACAACTGGGAATGTTGGCCTGGAATGAATAGATGAAAGAGAGAGGTGGTAAAGCTCTCGAAATATCTGAGAGATTTGTCTTGCGGCAGAATGAGCGCAGTTGCTTTCTGTTGTGAAAATTGCAAGGGTTCAGGTGAACATCAGGAGAGATTCCCAGTGGTTTGTGTCATTCAATAGCGGAACAGATGGCCTTGGATAATGGTGGGGTCTCCTTTGCTGGAGGTATTGAAACAGAGACTGGAACGCCATCTGTCCAGATGGTGAGTTGCATCCTGTCTTATTGTTCTTTCGTTGAAAAAGAAGTTGCGCTGGACTGGGGTGGGGGACCGTTTTGCTGTCGAGATTCTCACGACCTCCATTGAAACCTGGAGCCCACCTTTCAGCAGGGCTGTGGCCAGAGCTGAACATCTGTTTCGGATGTGTCTCATCCTTTCATTCGGCACACAGTAACAGGACTGGGATCTAACTTGTGCACGCTTCCTCCCACTGATTCTGTGGTTAGGGACCAGGTAAATAAGAGCCAGAGCCCCAGTGGAAATCCCAGAGGCCGGCCCGAAGTTGAGAAGCCTGGAGGTCCATTTTTAGCCCATGAGATGAAGAGGAGATTATGAGCAGAGCCGACTAGAGCAGGGGGTCAGACTAGATGGACCAGGAGGACTCCTCTGGCTTGCTCTGTTTCTATGGGGGGCGGGTTCCCTGCCCCTGGACTTGATGACTTCCAAAAGTCTTCTCCAACTCAAGGGAAAGAATCGTGGTTGTCATCATTAACTGTTCAACTTGCTGTGTGAACCGGTGCAGTCATAGAGAGGAGTTGATTTCTTGTTGCTTACCTGAATGATTCAGTATAATTTCCTTTCAGACACACACACACCTACATTTATCCTCCTTGATGCTATAGGATGGGACACCCATGCATTTCTGTAAAGAACAAAGGTGGTTGCATGGATTCCTTGCTGACCAAAGAACTGGAAAGTCAATTAGGGTTGCCGTCTTGTCTTTCCTGATTAAAGGAGCTGCTGTTCTCCAGCTTTCATTTTGTTAGGGTCACATGGCATGGTATCTTTTAATTGAGTTCCGTTTTTTCGAGCAAGGTACAGAAACTGAGTAAGCAAATTATCCGCTTTAATGGTTCCATCTGCTTTAGATGGATCCACCAGGCCGGTGCATAGCAAAAGCCATTCTGAAAACTCTGCCCCTTTACTGGAAGCGTAAAACTCAGTAACGCCCCCTCCCCTCCCCAGGATAACAGTAAAAATGGACTGGGCAACCATTTGAACAAGGACTTGTTCAACTGGCAGCCTAACCTCATTATGGGTCTACTGCCTAGTAGAATCCACAGGGCTATGAATTCGGAAACCTAAGTTGTCTTGCTGCTCAGACATTTTTTATCCATTGCAAATGGAAGGTGTTATTTTCATATTTATTTATTTATTTAAAACTTTTGTATGCCGGCCCTTATGCCTTGGCATCTCGGGACGGCTCACAATCCATAAAATTGAAATCCAATAAAATCACATGTATAAATAACATAATTCAATAAAAATTTACATAAAGGATAAAATCAGAGCGACTGTTCAACACAATTAAAATATTAATTTTTAAAATAGTGATTAAATAAAAAGGTTTTGACCTGGCGCCAAAAAGAATATAAACTCGGCGCCAGGCGCACCTCTCCAGGGAGCGCATTCCATAACCTGGGTGCCACCGCAGAGAAGGCCCTGCTCCGGGTAGTTGTTCTTTTTATCTCTTTTAAAGAGGGTTCCCAGAGCAAAGCCTCTCCCACAGATCTTAAGGAGCGTGAGGACATGTAAGGGAAGAGGCACTCCTCCAGGTATCCTGGTCCCAAACATGGCATCTCTTTAAGCAAATTATAACTATCTCAGTTTCACCAGGGTCTCCTCAGGGCTGCTCTGTGTCAAAGCAACAATACAAGAATTAGCTTCCCTCGTGTGGGCTTCCTTGAAGCCCACCTGTGTCCTTAAAACAGGACAACTGAATTGCAAATTGCGCTCAGAATGTTTTCTGCAACCTGGATGTTGAAGCAGCGCATTGACCCAAAATATGGTGCATCCCATCATGCGCTTTTCTCCTTTCACAGTCTGGGTTTTGTTGGAAACGGGGTAAAAGATCGATTAAGGATTCAGGAAAAAAGTATAGAGTGGGGGGAAAGCCTGGTAAGTTTCTGAGCACACAGCAATAAATCCTTTAAAGTAACAAAATTGTCAAAGGGCAAGAAAAGGAATCTGGTCCAGCTAGCACAACCCCGTGCAAGAGAAGGTCTACCTCATTCCTGAAGACCCTGTATGTCCATGACAAAGTTCCCTTGGTGTCTGTTGGATAACTCCTCTGCAGTGCTGGCAATTTTACATATACCATGCAATGAATTGCTGATCAGGGCTTCAAATTCAACCACTGCCCCACTCCCTGGTGCTTCAAGTCATGTTTGCGCACGGCTGTCCCTCTGGACCAGAAATCATCAAGCGAATAGTCAATGCATAATGCATGAGATGATGCGTTCTTTGCCCTGTACCTCTTCCAATATGGTTGGCACTTGAATTTTGGGGTGTGTCAGGCAGCCTTTAATACGTGTGCCCCTGCCAACAAACTTGCTGACTTAATTACTCATTTTTCTTATTTTGCAGGTGAAGAGCAATAGATGAGAAATGTTTGGCTCACCCAAAGCCAGACAGAAAGTTCTCAGCAGGGGTTAGGCTTGGGCTCCCTTTCCCGGATCCAGGCCAGGTTCACAGATGAGAGCTTAGAAAGTGGCATAAGATTATCACCATCTAGACAAGGAGTGCTTCTCAGGTGCAGAAGATGAATAAGGCCCTCTCCCACCCACCCTCTTCCAGACCCACCCTCCTTCCGTGGCCGCAAAACTTTGGGTGTGTTCCAGGTCCAGACTTTTATAGATGTAGTGGTTGAAAGAGCCAGCATGGTGCCGCCCTTCTGGATCTGCTGCCTGAGTTAGCGGAGCCGCACGCTGTGCTGGGAGGACCAGCCCCTGCTTTTTCCCGATTCTGAAAATTTGAAATGCTTCTCCTGAGTCTTAGTTACTTTTAACTACAAGCTGTTGTTATTTCGGCCCCACCACTGCTGCTTTCATCCACGCCCAGCACTGAAATGCAGGTCAGAGAGCTTTTTCCTAAGGAATTTGGCCTTCCGGCTCGACTCCAAGTCTGCTTGGGCATCTTAGTGTTGGGGCAAAACCTAGTAGAGTCTGTTCTTCTTCTCCTGCTCATGGGCATCCTCACATGCTCAGCCCAGTCTCAGAAAGGAAGCTGAGCTGAAAGGAAGTCCATGAATGCTCACAGAACGAAGCAAACGTCTTCCAGATCAGATGCAGCAGCACGAACGGCAGAGGTCTCAATTCCTGGTGAACAGCCCAGGAGCTCAGGGTAGATTCGTCCATCTCTGAGACTGCACAGGTTTCTTTTTAAGTTTTTCACATTTGGTTGATTGATTGCATTTTATGTCTTTTTCATGGAGTACTCAATAATTGGATTTTATGCTGTTTTAATGGAATAATAACACATACACGCTATTAATTTCCCTAAGCCTCTGCCATGGAGCAGACTATGAACATAACTAAATAAATGATAGTATTATTAATTCTGCCAAATCCACAAAACAACAGGAAACTGTCACTTGGACTGTAATGCACAGAAATCAATATATTCCATCCTCGCCATTCCTTGAATCTGATTATGACAGGCACTGTGATCTGTGCTTTATATTATTAATATTTTATTCCAGACAAGGAAAGCTCAGCAGAGGAAGAAGCACAATATCCAACTTGATAATAGAGTCTCAGCAACAGCCAGTGTGGTGTAGTGGGTGAAGAGCACGGATCTGGGACTCAGGCAATCTGGGTTCCAGTTCCCGCTCAGCCATGGAGCTTGCTGGGTGACTTTGGGCCAATCACAGGCTCTCGGTCCAACCTACCTCACAGGGTTGTTGTTGTGGGGATAAGATTGAGAATAGCAGGCGGAGAATGCTGCTTTGAGTTGGTTATAAGAAAAAAGTGGGATATAAATCAAATAAATAAATACAAATAATTATTATGGTAACTAATGAGCACTACGGCGTGATCTTATGGGGATGTCCACAAAGCTCCAAGCGGAGAGGCTTACAGGAATCCAGTGCAGAGTGAGAGATGCAGCGGAGGCAGCGTTTGCCTTTCTACAAGATGCCCGCCCCTTTCCGTCCATCTCCAAGGTTGGCTTCCAACCTCAGAGGCAGCTGGCACAGTTCCTCCCACACCAGCTGTGAGGGGGAGGAAGGCAGGGGTCCGGAGCACGGACTCCCCGCTCCAAATCAGAGCACTCTCTCCAACCTCAGGCTCGTGACTCTGAATCATCCTGCCACCCCTCAGACAAAGTCAAGGGGTCATAGGATCAATTCTAGATCACTCAGTGACAACACTATCTATGATTTCCAAATGTGCACTTGTTTTTCTTCTTAAATACTTTACAGCAATCCGTTAGCCCATTCATTCAGTTTCCTAAACTCAAGTTAATTAAAAAGCTGCTGGTCCCCCTGCTTTTTGTCCTGTGCTGTGAGCCAGCAAAGCTTTGGAGAAAGAGGTTCCTTCCCCCTCACTCCTTTATCTTCCTCCCCACAGAAGGCTTTATCCTGGGATTTGCTTAGACTTCCAGTCTCTGGAATATACCCTTCTACTCCCTACAGGTGTCCTCCCTCCCCTTCTTGACCTGCCCTTTAAAGTATGTGAGTAGAAAAACCTTCACCTCAAGAGAGAGCTCTAGCTTTGCATTGTATTGATTTCTGCTTCACTTCGAGCCCAGTGTTTCCAAAATCCTTCTCGTTTTGATAGACTCCTCTGTTATAATTACATTTCCAGCAGGTCCCAAGCCTTGCATGAATTGCTCTGCCATTCTTACTCAGGTCAGGCATTGCTGTACCCGTGTGTGGCACAGTAAAGAATGACTTTCCATCGCTCCAGGAGCAATTCTGATTGAAGGTCCTTATTCCACCTCGGCTGTGAGCAATCCTGCCCTCACTCACTTTGGCACCTCAGTAATCACCTCTCGGAGCATGCTGTTCCTATTTATGCACCTAATTGTTCCTTCTTGTTACTGAACGTGATACGGGATGCGAAAGGAGGTGGTTAGAGGGATTAGACGAAAGAGGAACCTCCGTAGGAAATGGGTACTGGGGCAAATAGACAAAAGGGTATACCGGGGGGAGGAGGCCCGTTGCAGAAGGATTCTTCGTAAGGCTAAGGCTGATTACGAGCTGAGACTTGCCAAGAATATCAAGAGCAACAAAAAGGGCTTCTTTCAGCATGTAAATAGGAAGAGGAAGGGGAGACAAGTGGTGGGACCACTAAAGAAGGAGGAAGGAGATCCAGTGACTGATATGAGGGAACAGGCACAGGTGCTAAATGACTATTTTTTATTTATTTATTTATTTATTAAAACATTTCTATGCCGCCCCTTGCCGAAGCCTCGGGGCGGCTCACAACAAAATAAAATACAATAAAATACAAAAATAAAAATTAACAATATAAAATAAATAACAATATAAAAGAAGTCGCTCTGGCCAGATAAATAAGCAACTATTGTTAACAATTAAAATGACGTTTAAATAAAAAGGTCTTCGCCTGGCGCCAAAAGACAAATAACGACGGCGCCAGGTGGACCTCTCTGGGAAGCGCATTCCATAGATCGGGCGCCACTGCAGAGAAAGCCCTCCTCCAAGTACCTACCCTCCTAATTTTCTTCACGGAGGGTTCCCTGAGAAGGGCCTCTCCCGCTGATCTCAGGGGGCGGCTGGGCATATATGGATGTAAGCGCTCCTTCAGGTAAACAGGACCCAAGCCGTTTAGGGCTTTATAGGTCATCACCAACACCTTGAATTTTGCCTCTGTGTTCTCCCGAAAGCAGGACGGGGGAGATCCGCATAGGAGATTAGATGAGGCCAGGGACTTAGGGGCACAGATTAGAGTCATCCCCCTTGAAGTTGAGGGGCTCCTCAGGGCATTAGACATTACAAAGGCGCCAGGCCCTGATGGGTTACACCCAAGAGTACTTTGAGAGTTGGCAGGGGTTCTCTCACTCCCGCTGGCCTCCATTTTTGAGACCTCGTGGAGAACGGGTGAAGTTCCAGAGAACTGGAGGGTGGCGTCAGTGGTCCCAATTTTCCAAAAGGGTAGTAGAAGGGACATGGGGAATTACAGACCAGTTAGCCTTAAATCCATTGTAGGAAAGACAATGGAAAGGCTCATAATAGCAAGAGATCTAGTGACGCTTGATAGGAAAGGGAGGCTGGTGGCCACACAACATGGCTTCCGCAAAAACAGGTCCTGCCAGACAAACCTTGTGGTATTCTACAACAAGGTTTTGAGGTGGCTAGATGGAGGGGATGCAGTGGATGTGGTTTACCTGGATTTCAGCAAGGCCTTTGACAAAGTGCCCCATGATATTCTGGTTGAGAAACTAAGGAGTTTTGGGATAGACCAATGCACTGTCTGATGGATTAGGGCATGGTTGACTAACTGAAAGCAGAGGGTAACCAGAGGGAATCATCAGGATGGCAGCCAGTGACAAGCGGGGTCCCCCAGGGCTCTGTCCTGGGGCCAATCCTGTTTAATCTTTTCATCAATGACGTGGAAGAAGGGGTGAACAGTCTGTTGATCAAATTCACAGACGACACTAAAACTGGAACAGTGGCCACAACTGAGGAGCAGGTACTCCAGATCCAAAAGGATCTGGACAGACTATGGAAGTGGGCAGGAGACAACAGGATGGCATTCAATGTGGATCAGTGCAAGGTCTTGCTCTTGGGGCATAGGAATAGGTGTCATAAGTACAGGTTAGGGGACAAGTGGCTGGAGAGCAGCACTTGTGAAAGGGACCTTGGGGTACTGGTTGACTGCAGGCTAAACATGAGTCAGCCGTGTGATGCGGTGGTCAAGAGGGCGAACGCCACTCTTGGTTGCATAGCTAGAAGTGTGGTTTCTAGATCAAGAGAGGTATTATTCTATACAACTCTGGTGCACCCACAACTGGAGTATTGTGTTGTTTTGGGCCCCTCATTACAGGAAGGATATAGCCAGGTTGGAGTCAGTGCAGCGTAGGGCCACAAGGTTGGTGGCCGGTTTGCAGGGAAAGCCATATGAGGTGAGACTGAGGGAACTGGGTCTCTTCAGCCTGAAGAAGAGGAGACTCAGGGGATATGTTGGCAACATACAGGTACGTGAGGGAAAGTCACACGGAGGTGGGTAGAGACCTGTTTTCCCTTGCAGAGGAGGGCAGGATGCGCTCCAACGGAACAAAGCTTAGGGAACCCAGGTTCAATTTAGATGCCAGGAAGCACTTCCTGACAGTTAGGACCCTGAGGGTGTGGAATGGGCTTCCCCAGGAGGTGGCTGAGGCCCCATCGGTGCGGGTGTTCAAGGATAGGCTGGACATGCACATGGTGGGCATGTCATGAGCAGAGCTGGCTGGAGCCGGGGGTAGACTAGATGGCCCGGGAGGCCCCTTCTGACTTGCTGTGTTTCTGTGTAAAAAGCAATCCTACGGTCCTGGGAACACAGGACAGCTCAGAAAGCACCTCTCTGACCTTTGTGTTGGGAATCTGATCCCAGTTCCCAGAACTCTGCTCCTTGTAACTGACATAGAGATAACTGCACCTCTTCAAGTTTGGAAGAGCAACCAACAAGAAGAAAAGAGCCCCTTCCAGGTTCAGAGGCTTCCAAGTTCCAGGACTGCAATCAGAATTGTCTCCTAAATTAATTCTTTGGTTTATTCACCAAAACATATGCAGACTGAGGTGGACAGTCCTTGTTGAAACCATTATTTCAAGAAATGCTGGATTCAAAGATACTTTTAAAAAAGATAATTTCTTCCTGAACTTGAGCAAATGCCTTTGAACCTTTAAGCTAAACCCTGACAGGAACCTGTGGGCCCATCTTTATTCAAAGTGTAGGTAGATGAGCGGAGAAAGACTAGGTGACTTTGCTGACACAGCACTTTCCAGAAACCATCCCAGGATCTCAGAATTACAGGTAATATGGTCCCTCCCTCGCCGCATCTGGTTATGTGCTTTGATGGAAGTGGGCCCTTCCCCAGCTGGCTCAGTGGCAGTATAGGAGCAGAGACCCTTCCCAGCAAAGCCTCCCACCGGCATCATCCCAAGACCACCTAACATTGTTAGCATCTCAGTAGGAAGGACCACAGGTGGCAGTTTTATCACTTTGGCAGTGGACAAGTGATTCCAGAAGGAATTGTGGGATCCTGGATAACAAAAGAATGCCACGTTGCTGTCGTTTTTGACACCACTGTAGACACTTTTGTCTGTCCAAAAGTAACTGGGGAGACTCTCTGGGAACAAAGATGCCTTCCTTCCGTCTCCCCATGTTGACACAGGTTACAAAATCTGTGATATTGTACAGCTAATGCTGAACAGGTTTGAGCACTTGTATTTGTTCTGGATTATGCTTTTATGAAGGTTTTTAATGTACATTATTGCACTGATTACAGTTTCCGTTATTTTGGGATTTCTATGTCTTGGTGCTTATGGGTTCTTGTACTGTTTAAAGCCATTTCATGGCTGCTTTTGTGGACAAGGCAATGCAAACAATGTTAATAACATAACAAGGGTGTCACGGATGTAAAAGGGAAGGTCTGTAGCTTAATGCAAATGTTTCACATGTGCAACACTTGTGTACTGCTCCATATCTAGGGAGATTCCAGAGTGGTGAACAGTAAAGAGCTGAAACAGGGGAAAGAATAAAAATAAAACATTGGAAATAAGGAAAATCTAAACTGTGGCTGGCCCACAAGGAACAAGGACGTCTTTAAAGGTGGCTGCCTGATACCCAGAGGCAGGGAATTCCCAGAATCAGGCAGCCTCCCCCTGCTCCTACAAGGCACCTTTCTCTCGTAACACTTGAACCTGAACGGGTCATCCCATGAAGCAGATCAGCGGGAGAGTCAGAACAGATCGGAGGAAGGACTTCTGCACACGGCACATAAACCATGGAGTTTGCTGCCGCAGGAAGTGGTGCGGACCACCAAGCTGGGTGGCTTTCAAAGGCATTGGACAGACTGATGAGGGAGCGGGCTCTCCGTGGCTCCTAGCCGTGCTGGCCACGTGCTTCTTCATTCACCAGAGGTGGGCTGCCTGCATGCACCAGTTGCTGAGGAACTCGGCAGGTCCTGCACCCATCCTGCTTGACAGCTGAACAACCTGTGCATGGAGTGCTGGACCGGATGGACCCTGGCCCAGTCCAGCATGCTTTTTCTTATGTTCTTGGATGCTAATTGGACGATGGGTCCATGTGGAACCAGTGGGAGAAGGTCCTTCAATGCCCTCAGTGAGGAGGCAGGTTGGTAAGGTACATACCAAAGGTCCATGTTTATGCCCTCAACAACTCCAGTAACAGTACGGTACAAAGCCCCATCTGGGAAACTGGAGCACTACTTCTGCCAGTGCTGAGCTGGATGGGCTGCTGGTATGACTCAGTGTAAAGCAGTATGGTGTGGAGAACAAAAAGAGACAAATCAAATGCCTAATCTAGTCCAGGATCCTGCTTCTCCACAGTGGTCCATGGGATGCCTTGGAGTAGTCACAAGTGGACATGAATGCCAGCAGCATCTGCTGCCGTTCCCTAGCAACTGGTGTCAATACGTCTCTGGCCCTGGAGGTAGCAGAGACTCATCCTGGCTAGTAGCCACTGACATCCTCCATGAATTTGGATGGCCCTCTGATGGCCTTCAGGATTGATTGCCACCATCAACTCCTCAGTGGCTGCAGATTCCACGTCCCCCCTCTGTTTTAAGACATACTTCCTTTCCCTGCCCTGAACCTCCAACTCCCAAGCTAAGATCAGCTTGTTTTCAGTTCCTGGAGATGTGTGCCTTATCTCTGAAGTGCAAGAAAAATGATCTCTTCAGAGGAAGAGCAGCAGTGTTTTGGGGAAATAGTTTGCATATACTAGGGCTAAATGAGGGATGCACTAGTAACATATATCCCAGTGACATTGTGGATTCATTAAGTGGCTGACATTTATAATAAACTCCATCCTCCACAGTAAACATGGAAGCTGTTGCATTTACTAATTTGAGAGCTGCTAAAATCTGTCAGCTCCAAATCACAGTCTCCATTCAAGCTGACCGTTTATAGTCAAGTGAAGATAGTAAAATACTGCCTGGATTGCAAACATGCGGCCTTATCTGAAGAACCTCATTACTTCCTTAACATCAATAAATGAATCCTGTATTGAAACAATATGAGAAGAACTCCCCCTTTCCTTCTTAGGACCCTAATTGGAACCAGGTCTGGGCTTTTGCGGTCCAGGTGGGAGCAAATTTTCCTAAGGACTGCAATGAGAAAGGCACACAACATTCTTCTCCATGTTGAGAATTAGAGTAGCCATTCCAGGGTGCAAGATTTCCACTTCCTATTGTACAAACAGCCGACAATAAGGAAGCTGAGATTGTTGTTGGTACAGCTGGCTGTGGGGTTGATAATGTAAGCCTATTTGCATTGGATCCAAAATCCAACGTTATCAGGAAAGCAAATGCAGTCTGGACACTTCTCATGTCTCTGCTGAACGGCCGAGCCAAATTCTACACCATCTTGCAATTCACACATTTTAAAAAGCTGTGCATTTACTTATTTATCATTTACTTTCATTTATTTATTTAGTACTGGCACTAAGGAGTTTTTAATTGTTTTATAGTTTGAATTAATTGGTTTTTTAAAATGTTGTCAGCCTTCATGAGGTTTTCAATGAACAATGGTATAGAAAAACTTGAAATAAATTAATGTATGTGCCACTACAATAGGCCATATCTGGGCTCTCTGTGCAGCTCACAATATATTTTCAGAATTTTCATTTCATGGAGAAAGATTAAGGGAATTCTGGGTCTGGCTCAAGGGAGCCAGCAAAAATTGAGAATATAAATAATCCCATGAGAAACTAACCAAATAGCAACAACCCAGGTTTAATGGTCACTAGGATGCTCACCTGGCCAAAGAAATTGCAGTCAATTAAGTATATAAGCTCTGCTGGGTTAATTCTTTAATCTTGCATAAAATGTGTACTTTGATCAAACTAGGGCTGGGAAGAAAAAGCAGTTGCACCAAAGCATCATGAAGTAGTTCCAGTTGCTCAGAGGTGGGGAACTGAGGTCCAAGATAAATCTGGGGCACTGAGAGCCGTTCCCCTGGGGGTCTCTGGGCTTTTGGGCATGCCCTGCTTTCTAAAAGCTGAAACACCTCCTTTACAGCAAGCTCCTTTGTGCCAAGGTCTTTAAAGACTTACTGGTGTTTTTAGAGGGTCATTTGTTTTTGCTTTTTGGGTTTTTTTTAAAGCTGTTTTAAACCTTTTAGATGTTTCTGGTTTATGTTTTATTGTATTTTACTGTCTTGTTTTATGGATTGTTGTAAATTGCCCAGTCAATCTTAAAGGAAATCAACCCTGACTGCTCTTTAGAAGGTCAGGTACTAAAACTGAAGCTCAAATACTTTGGCCACCTAATGAGAAGGAAGAACTCTCTGGAGAAGACCCTGGTGCTGGGAACGATTAATGGCAAAAGGAGGAGGGGACGGCAGAGGATGAGGTGGCTGGATGGGGTCACTGGGATGGTCAGTGTGGGCTTGGGTGGACTCCGGGGATGGTGGAGGGCAGGAGAGCCTGGAGGAACGTTGTCCATGGGGTCACGAGGAGCTGGGCACGACTTTGCAAATGAACAACGGCAAACTGCCCAGAGAGCTTTGGCTATGGGGTGGCATAAAATGAAGAAATAATTATGATAACGAAAATAGCTTTAAGGTAAAGTAGGTTGTCTTTGGTGTATTTTGGCCTCGCTGATTGTCTTTGCTGCAGTCCACCATGGAAATGTGGCCTCTTCAGCTTCTCCGAAATGGAATTCAGTCCTTGGGCGGAAAAAGTTCAGCAAGAAATGCTTTCATGAAATGGCCTCACCTTTAACATCGCTTCTCTATAATACTTCCCTGATTCTTCAGCAGGTGTACTTGGAGTCAATCCCCTGAGCTCCATGGAATTACTTTCGAATATATATGTTTAACATGGCACTGTTGATCTCCGATTCTCCCTCCACTCACCACAAAAATCCAGCATGAGACACCATTTAAATATTTAGAATTACTTCCACATAAATTTTCTTAAAGGGAGACTGGAGGTGCAAGACCTTCTCATTTTAACAAAGAAAATTAATCCAAACGTAAATCTTGTTTATCCTAAGTAGTCCTGTTTTAAAAACAAGGTGGAAGGAAAGGACACGGTGGCTGGATGGACGCTTCTATCAGGCACTTCCATCATCCACCATCTCCCAACCCAGATGAGAAATGGCAAATGCTCCATCACTCTGCTAAATGCATGTGCTTTTTTTGTAGCCACGCAGATTCTGTCCACTTAGGACAAAATGGGCAAAAGCTCTGCTGTAAGGTGGCTGCTAAAAGCCTGACAGCTTTAGTCTAGGATGGAATTCCCGATCCGATTGGGAATCCATGTTGCAGGACTTGCTTCCCAGACATGCCTTAGAAATGTTACTGTCTCTTAGGTATACTGATTGCTTACCTATCCTGAAGGTTCTTCTCTTTGTGTTGTCCTTTCTACCTTTTCATCTTGTTCCCACGTGCCTTTAGCAAGCCAGTTCCTCCACTCCTCCTCCAAACTGTACAGTGGGACCTTGGCTCACGAACGCCTCAGTTCACAACCAAATTGGGTCGCGAACAGAAATTTCATAAAAGTTTTGACTCAGGCTGCGAACTCCACATTGGATGGCAATCGCGATCGCGGCCATCTCCCCACCCCACCTCGAGTGGGGAGAAATTGCTGCGCTCATGTTTGGGGTGTGGCGGGGGGTAGGGGAGATGGCTGTGATCTAAATTGTTCTTTGTCACTTTGCTCCACATTTGTCTGATTAAAAAAATAGTTACAGAACAGATTAACTTTATTTACATTGAACCTTATGGGGAAATTTGACTTGGCTCACAACCAGAGTCCTGGAAGAGATTAATCCAGTGATCCGGGTTCTAATCCCTGTGCAACCATGGAGCCAACTGGGTGACTTGGGCCCAGTCACAGACTCGTAGCCTGGCCTACCTTACAGGGTTGTTGTTGTGGGGATAAGCTTGAGTGCAGGTAGAGGAGAATGATGTGACCTGCTTTGATTTTGTTATAAGAAAAAAAGCAGGCTATAAATCTAATAAATAAATAAACCTCATACAGATTCCATCTTTGTATTCCTTTCATTTATGCACTTATTTCTTGTACATCTGAATAAACTTTAAATGTTCTTTTGCTTGTACATCCCTAGTGGACTCTCAAAGAGTGTTTTTTCACTCTTGTCAACTGTAACGGTAAAAGGATAGTTCTCAGAGAAGCCGCTGACGGCTCTTGCTTACACGCAGAGGCCACCATTGGAAGCAGGTGCCATCTTAAAAACAGAGCGATTCAGAAGCGGTTTCCCGGGCCATCCAGTCTGACCTCCGGCACCAGCCGGCTCTGCTCACGACATGCCCACCATGTTTACGTCCAGCCTGTCCTTGAACACCCACACCGATGGGGCCTCAGCCACCTCCCAGGGAAGCCCATTCCACACCCTCGGGGTCCCAACTGTCAGGAAGTGCTTCCTGGCATCCAAATGGAACCTTGGCTCCCTGAGCTTTGCTCCATTGGAGCGCGTCCTGCCTTCCTCTGCAAGGGAGAGCAGGCCTCTACCCACCTCCGTGTGACGCCCCCTCACGTACCTGTATGTCGCCAACAGATCCCCTCTGAGTCTCCCCTTCTCCAGGCTGAAGAGACCCAGTTCCCTCAGTCTCGCCTCATACAGCATCCCCTGCAAACCGGCCACCAACCTTGTGGCCCTATGCTGCACTGACTCTAACCTGGCTATATCCTTTCTGTAATGAGGGGCCCAAAACTGAGCACAATATTCCAGTTGCGGGCGCACCAGAGTCATGTAGAGTGGTAGTAAAGCCACACTAGAAGCCACACTTCTGTCTATGCAACCAAGAGTGGCATTCGCCCTCTTGACCACCGCATCACACGGCTGACTCATGTTTAGCCTGCAGTCAACCAGCACCCCGAGGTCCCTTTCACAAGTGCTGCTCTCCAGCCACTTGTCCCCTAACCTGTACTTATGACACCTATTCCTATGCCCCAAGAGCAAGACCTTGCACTGATCCACATTGAACGCCATCCTGTTGTCTCCTGCCCACTTCCATAGTCTGTCCAGATCC
>NW_025335761.1:61207837-61211093 GCF_004798865.1 Varanus komodoensis
CCGGTAATGCATTATCATGAGTCAACCGCGGGAACCTGGGATAGACAATAAAAACGCGGAGGTTCATAACGATTGATCTTTCCTACGACCCCGAGTTTTATTTCCTCTTCTCAAATTGAGATTCTGGGATTCTGACAGTTGCAACAGGTAAAATGACCACTCGGGCCTTGGTTGCCAAGCCGATGTTCTTCTTTTTCCACACTCAATTCACGCTCGTCATTGCCATGCGACCTAGTGAAATTTGTCGCTTTATTTTTGGACTGGTTTCACTGCTGCGAGTAATCAGTGATCACAGGGAAGTGAATTCCTCTACACATTTAATTCCCACATTGTCAACTGCTATTTTGATGACTTGGAATCGTAGAATCATAGAATAGCAGAGTTGGAAGGGGCCATGAAGGCCATCAAGTCCACCCCCCTCCTGTTGCAGGACACCCCATTGCACCATCCCACTCCGATGGCTGTCCAGTTTCTTTTTGAATGTCCCCAGTGTGGGAGAACCCACCACCTCTCTGGACAGCTGGTTCCACTGCTGTATTGCTCTGACAGTGAGGAAGCTTTTCCTGATGCCCAGCCTGAATCTGGGTTGCCGCAACTTGAATTGATTATTCCATGTCCTTCTGTGCAGTCATCAAGATCTTCACCTTTTTGATGTTCAGAAGGAGGCCAAACTTCTCTGGTTACCAGTTACAAATCCATGTACTGTGTACTTACAGGGTACAAGAGGTACCCTGTTTCTATGTTCCTAGCACTGATTTGCCTCCTCTTATTCCACAGCTGCACTTTGGTTGATGAATCCTGGTTGAAGGACCTAGAAGAAAACCAGTTGGAAATCAGTCCATGCTGAGCTAATGCAAAAAGCAGGGCACAGACTTGTAGTAGTTAAACAGATCTTTGCTAACCCTCGAGAACCCTTTCGATCTTTTGCAATGGGCAGCATACACAAGCTCACACATACACAAGCCAGGAAACCATCCAAGTGGTGGTTGTGAGCGAAGGGATATGACCATCTGGTGAATGCAGGGGAACCAGTCTGTAGCCCCAAGTGGGTCAGCTTGGGCTGAGGTTTTGCATCATGGATTTGAAGCACCAGAGCTGGCTCTTTGGGAAGTCGGTCTCAGTCAGGGGCATCGACATCAGACCCGATGGATCAATAGCCAGGTTCAATATGGTGGACACCTGTCATCTGCACACACAATGTTCTGTAAAGAAGGAAAATGGAGGCCGCATTGTCCTTTGTCCAGGCAGGCCTCCGATTAGCCTTACGTCTATTTCCACAGTGACTCCAGGCCAATGTAAACAGAACTTCCCTTGTAGTCCTGATTCTTGACCACCAAAATGGTTAAAAGGCCTTACTGCTTATCCATGTCAAGGGCACAGAAGTGACAGAATGACTCCCAGCTTGCCGGGTGATTTTTCTGGATGCAGGAAGCATGATGTATTGGAGATTTCTTTCCATAGCAGGCAGGACTAGAGATCTTAAGCAGATGGCCAGGTGGAACTCGACGGGAAAAGTGGCATCATAAATGTCGCCAAGCAGAAATTTATGTTCCAGTGCTGCAAGCTGCAAAGGTCCATGTTATGTGCCCCCAGAGAGCTGTTACTTCATGAAGGCACAGAGCCCTGGATGACATCAGGGGCGAGAAACAAGTACAGACATTACACAGATTTGGACAATCCCTCCTTTCATCCTTGTCCCGGGCTTGCTTTGCGGCCAGGACTGAAACCGCCTTCACCCAAACGCTTAGCCTTTTGGGCACCAAGAATCGCGACACGTGCCGGCCCATGGCGCAAATCGCCTGTTTTGCTTCCTGACAAGCTGGCGAAGTGCTGAATGGTTGCTGCTTCCAGGCAGGGGAAGCCACCTTGTGCTGGGTCGGCCTTAATGCCCTCCTAGATGGGCCGCGATTCAGTGGCAGAGCAGCTGCATTGCACGCACGAGGTCCTGGGGGTTAATCCCAAGCATCTCTAGGCAAGGAAGGAAAGAATCCCGCCTGAGACACTGAAAAACCATGCCAGCCCCCTGTGGTATTTATTTATCATTTATTTATTTAAAGCATTTGTAAGCTGCCCAGTTGTGCCACAGCACCTCTGGGCGGCTCACAACGCAAGATAAAAACACAATAAAAATCATAACATATTATATATTAAAAACAACAATAAAGTACACTAAAACATACAAAACAGAGGTCTATGGCAATTAGTTATTAGGATGTTTTTTAAGAAGGAGGGTCTTTGCCTAGCGCAAACCCTAACCCTAACCCTAACCCTAGCACCACAAAGAAACTAAGGAAGGTGCCAGGCGAATCTTCTCGGGGAGAGCATTCCAAACATCACAGTAGACGGTGATAGCCTTTTACTAGCAAGGAGCATCAATGGATGGAAACAACTCCCAATGAAAGTGAAAAAAGAAAGCAGGGTGGCAGCCGAACAACTGTTGTCATGTGCCCTCAACTCATCGCCAACGTATGGCAACCCTAGGAATGATTGCCATCTAAAACGCCCCATCTTTGACGGATCCGCGCAGCACTTGCAGATTCAATGCTGGACAGTGAAGAAAGCTGACCAGGAGAAAATGGGTGCATTCAAAACACGGTGCTGGAGAAGAGCTTTGTGGATATTGCAGCAGAAAGGTGAACAAGTGGGTCCTTTTGTGCTGGAAGCAAGTATGGTAAAGCTGAGGCTTTGGACACGTCATGAGAAGACTCGCTGGGGAAGACGGCCGTGCTGGGAAAGTCAAAGGCAGAAGAAGAAAACGAAGATCAACTTTGAGATGGACGGACTCCATCCAGGAAGGATGGAGAGAGGGAGTGGCCACCCCAGGTCACCTCTATCATCATGAGTCCTGACTCAGTCTAGGGTGGGTGTTGCAAAACCAGCGGGACAAGTGGCACCCTCTGCTGATTGTAGAGGCCAGGCTGGAGCACGAGGGCTGAGGCAGTCCTGAAGACAACCGGTTCTCAGGTTATTTACACGTATATGCTAGCAGCAGAAGAACTGGGGCCTTTGAATTGTGGTGCTGGGTAGACTCCTGACAGTCCTTTGTGCTGCAAGGTGATCAAACCGGTCAGTCCTAGAGGAGGTCAACCCTGACTGCTCTTTAGAAGGCCAGATCCTGAAGATGAAACTCAAATACTTTGGCCACCTAATGAGAAGAAAGGACTCCCTGGAGAAGAGCCTAATGCTGGGAACAATTGACGGCAAAAGAAGAAGGGGACGGCAGAGGATGAGGTGGCTGGATGGAGTCACTAAAGCA
>NW_025335761.1:61211193-61316397 GCF_004798865.1 Varanus komodoensis
GTCAGTCCTAGAGGAGGTCAACCCTGACTGCTCTTTAGAAGGCCAGATCCTGAAGATGAAACTCAAATACTTTGGCCACCTAATGAGAAGAAAGGACTCCCTGGAGAAGAGCCTAATGCTGGGAACAATTGACGGCAAAAGAAGAAGGGGACGGCAGAGGATGAGGTGGCTGGATGGAGTCACTGAAGCAGATGGTGTGAGCTTAGGTGGACTCTGGGGGATGGTGGAGGACAGGAAAGCCTGGAGGAATGTTGTCCATGGGGTTGTGATGGGTCGGCCACGACTCTGAGACTAAAAAAATGCTGGCAGCAGTGCCTGAAACTTGGTCCCGTAACTTATTAATAGTCAGGGCAGCTGTTTTAGCAAAATGCTGTTTGCTACAGGAAGGAGGCCCTGTGGAACGTACCATCCGAGCCAAACCAAGACTCGGTTCCGTCCAGCTCCCTTTTTCTCCAAGTGGTCAACCTAGCAACGCTGGGGGCACAATGCACCTGTGGGGGGGCCTCCATTTGTTCCTCATGCTTAATAGCCACGACACCTGGCTGGCTGAAACCTCAGGGATGCAGGACGCCCTTCCTCCAGGCCTGCTTCCACTTCTGGTCCTCCGTCCCGGCACTTGTTGGGCTCCCTGCAACCCACACCCCTGGGAGGAGGGGCTTCACAGCAAGCCCAGTCCCACGAACAATGTGGCGTCCATTCGCAAGATCCCACAGAACCCCTTGGACCCGATCCAGAGCCCTTCCTCGGTTCCCAACTTTCCCGCCGCATGGGGCTCCGGTGCCCCGGAGGGGTCAGGAAAGGGGCAAGTCATCCTTGCAGCGCCCGGCTGGGGGCGAGGAGACCCTTCTGCCCAGGGTCTACTCTAGAGCACCGCTTTGCAGGCAGTGTAGAAGCAGACCCGGCTGTGCACCAGGAAGAGAGGGAGTGGCCACCCCAGGTCACCTCCAAGATCTCGGCTGAGCTGGCAGCCTTCTCTGAGCCATTGTTCCAGCTGGAAAAGCACTTGAGCAATGAACAGGCAGCCCACTGGCATCTGTGCTGCCATCACAGGCTTCCCATTACGCAGGTCACAGGCAAATGGAGTGTGCTTACACCCAGAGAGTAAGGGACAGGTGCAGCAACTGGGCAGCCAGTCCTCCGCAGCCTTCTAAGAAAGACTCACACGGGGTCTCTAAATGTGCTTTTTCCTGCTTCAAAGACACAGAAGTCATGTTCCTTCTGGCATGAAGCCTTCAATGAATTCTGGATCAAAGTTGGAGCTTTTTGGTTTCCAAGGGAATATTCACAGTTTAATGAAAACTCTCCAGCTCAAAATCAACGACGAACGAGCAATACCTTTGAACGGCTTATTTTAAAGGGTTTACCCTTTATTATTCTTTGCAAGGAGGGCTGGAAGCGTCTGTAAGTGATCAGCTGGACTGCTAGTGACCTGCTATAAATCTGCTCTTAAAATAATGTTGATTCATGTTCAGCCCCAGTCTCTTAGTTTCCAAATCTGGAGCTTCATAAACCTCATTAAGTGGCTTATTTGGTAAGAGTTTGTTGGTATCAGAAAAGATGTGATGCCAAAAACCAATTATGAGGAAGAGAACGAGGAGCAGGCATGGCTGCCAAAAAGGGGTGGGTGAGATAATAAGCTATGGTAGGATTCTAGCAATAATAACCATGGAAACAGCAAATTTACAAAATGTTTTTGTTGAATGTATAATGGGGGGTGGCTTTGGATTGCCCCCTTAAAGGTTAACTTTAATTCATAATAGCAGAATGGCACTGGAATCTGGAGTTGAGGTTGAGACAGAACTGAAATTGGACGGTGAAATGGGCAAAACTGTAGCATGGGGCTTCGCCCTCGTCCCAGATGCAAGGGGCTAGATCTCAAGTCTTTTTCTGTAAGGCAGGCCTAAGTACTTAGGATGGCTTGGTTTAATTTTGGGAGGAAACCAAGAAAGGGAAGATATGGTGGAGGTTTATGAATTATGGAAAAATTAGATAGAGAGGAATGTTTCTCATTCTTTCTCCATTAATGAAGGCCATCCAATGAAACTGAAGAATAAGAGAATCCGAACAGGGAGAAAGAACGGATGTTGTCAAGGCCACAAGATGTGGCAGTCATAAGGTGGTTAGGTGGCTTTGGGAAGGAATGAGAGAAATATGAGGAAGACCAGTCTACCCATGGCTTTTGACGATGATGGCTAAATATCACTTGCATGTTCAGAAGAAAGTCACTGAACACCTATTGCAGGGATTGGCAGTGTCAAGAAAGCCTCGGTGGCAGCCACAACAACGACAACCAGCTTCAGTCAGGAGAGGCCCCTTTCGCCTTGAACCTCAGCAGTTTTATTGAAAGATCACTCAGGACCCCCGCAGTTACTTACGACTGCATACTAGTGGATCTCACTGCCAGCTACAAGCTTTTAGAACATGTACAGAGTATTTTATAGATTCTGAGTCACATGGGCCCAGCAGTTGGGCAGTTGATGACACAAGGTGAACACAATCAGAAGAAGGTGAGAGGTCTGCAGAGGGGCCTCAATACAATGGCATTTGACTGCAGGAGATTAACATAATGATCACTCAGACACAGGGATTCCTGTGGGTCTTGGCACGCAAATGAGGGTGCTTGCAATGCTGTTGACCTGGCAGCCTGACCAGTTCTTGCCCATCAGCAAAACAAGAGCCCTGGCAGCTCCTTGGGGAAGCCATCAAGTCCCACTTCTGAAAGTAACAGCAACTGCCAAACAGCAGCCTGGCTTAAATTTTGGGGGGTGTTTCCTGAGAAAAAGGGGTGCAGGCATTTTATGACACAAAGAGACATAAGCAACCCTTTTCTGCCAGGACTTAGCTGAATTTCCCCAGCAGTGAGTATTGTTAGTATTTGGGTGGCAGACATCGCTGTCTCTGACTGCCACTTCCAGGGGAGAGGTCTTTTTGGTGATGGCCCTCCATTTATGGAACAAGCTCCCCACTGAAGTCCCCCTGGCTGCTAACTTTACTATCTTTTGGGGCCAGGTAAAGACCATCCTCTACTGCAAGCATTCAAATAGCCAACTGGGGCCTGCTAGTTGTTGAACAGATCTGAATATTTTGTAAAGTTATTTTGTGTGTGTGGTTTAACATTTTATCTAGTCAGCTTTTAGTGATGTTTTAATATGCTTTTAATATGATGTATCTTTTATTGTTATTTTTAATGTGCTTTGTAAATGGCCGGAGAGCTTCAGCTTTGGGTGGTATAAAAATAAAATAAATAAAAAATGAATAATTACATCATATTTCTATCCTGCCTTTCTTTCTGTTATGAGGAACCCAACAGGTAAGCCCTGGAGCAACTCGGTCATAAATACAGTAGAAATCTGTTGAGTCGCTTGCATGTTGTTCCCAAGTTGAGTCTGAGTTGAGTCACTGATGCGACTTGAGTTGGACTTGGGGGCAGATCGCTCAGCTCAAGTCCCCAACACTGGTGCCAGGTGTCTCCAGCTGAAAGGTTCTCCCAACTTCAGTAGCTCTATTCGCATGTTGGTAAACGATGCATAAGGAGAAAAGGGCAAGGCTGTGCCTGCCATTTCCACACCTGACCTCAAATTAATCTACCCTTTGGCCACAAACAGCACGCACACGAGTTGTGTGTGTGCTAGGATCTCTCTGTGCGCACACCGAGACTAAAAACACATGGAGATTAAAGCTGGGATGTTTCTTCAGGGCAGGATGTCAACATGCAAAAAAGCAGCTTTGCATGTTTATTGGATTGATCATTTTCCACTTATTAGCCATAGAATCACTGCATTTTCACAGTGGCAATATTTGAATGCTGGGGAAATGTAATCCTTCCATTAGAGAAGAGGTCTGTAGCAAGTACCAAATGCTTTGTGATTTTGAAATGAGCAGGCTGGACATCAGGAAAAGCTTCCTCACTGTCAGAGCAATACAGCAGTGGGACCTGCTGCCTGGAGAGGTGGTGGGCGCTCCCATGCTGGAGACATTCAGTGTGAAACTGGGCAGCCCTCTGAGTGGGATGGTGTAAATTGGTGTCTTGCAACAGCAGGAGGTTGGACTCGATGGCCTTCCTGGCCCCTTCCAACTCTACTATTCTATGGTTCTATGATCCTTTAATGTGGCAGAATTGCTTAAATTCCACTGGAGTTAATGATGCACGACATGAGTGGAGCTGGCTGGAGCCGGGGGTCAGACTAGATGCCCCAGGAGACCCCTTCTAACTCACTCTGTTCCTATGTTTCTGTGTTAAAGCAACCAAATTCCAGGCCAGGAATGCAGCCTTCATCTGGACAGATTCTGTATGATATGCAAAGACCCAAAGCAAATATTTTATGTGCATCAAATTTGTACAGCATGTTTATAATTCAGGAAAAATATGGCACACTCAAAACAAAGCTGAAAATAACTTTACGTGTTGATAAATAGTTTCCCCAGCATGTATACAGTGAAGCACAGTATTAGACAGCCCTCCTAAAGCACAGGGATTGTATAGTTAATTCTCCTGGCAAGATGTTCCAGCAGCTTTCAGCACCGATACCCAGAGTTATAGTACAACATTAATGTTAGATTCACAAAATTATTCATCGTGGTTTGAGCTGCAAGACTCTTTGTTTTTATAGCCTTTGTATGGCCAATAATAGCCTGATGCTCTTGAGTTCTTGGGCTTGACAAATTCCACATTTATGAGGCTGAAAGCTTGGCTTCTGGAACAGATCGGCTGGTTGGAGCCATATTGTCTGTCCGACCTATATTTATGCTGCATGATGCAGCAAGTTCGAGGGCATAGCAGCAACCCTTCAGGTCGGTTTGAATGCACGAGGCAGGCGTCTGGCAGAGAGCTGGCCCTGTTCGTTGGGACTGTCAGGCAATGGAATTTTTCAGCTGATTAATCAGCTGGCCTTTCACCAGCGAAGCCATTAATCCATTGATTGCATTTAAATACATTTACATATTGTGAAACCTCCATGCACTGTCCTTCCTTTCTTTTTAAATGCTCTGGGTTTTTTGGAGGGACAGCTTAGGGTTAAACTTGAATCAGTGGATGGTTAGTAGGCATTACATCTGAATCGGTGGTGGCAAATTTTACTGGGGGCATTTGTGGTTTTGCTTCTGGCCGAGCCCTGTCCCGATAAAGCAGAATTCGCCTCTCTTTACTCCTATGCACTGAGAGTTCTTCAGAATATCAGCATATTTTCATACTTGATCTTTTTTTAGGTGGGCGAAATATGCAACTTTCCTTAACTTCTTTATCCTTTCTAACTCCCTAGCATCCTTCTCTCCAGTGTCTTTACCTAAACATTGGCTCTCTAGCCAACAAGGTGTCTTCCCCACCACTTTGACACACCAGAAAGTAGACCCTGTCTTTATTCTCATAATAATTTGTAAGACAGAAGAAAGGCATCCTCTTAACATCACGTTTGTGCATTGTGTTTGAATAGCAAAGCTCTCCCAGTTAGGGAAATCTCTTTTGTATTTACCCAAAAGACCAGCACCCATCAGAAATGGAGTCAGGAAGGGCAGATCCAGGCAGACAGGTATGGAGGCTTGTTTGATGGAGCACATACCTGGAGAGGTCTTGCGTCTTACTTTATGGGGAACAGGACTGCGTGCAGGTATGGACTGTATCCAAGAGCTGAGCAGGTCTGTCAAAGATGGGATGTTCTGGAGGACATTCAGAGGGCTGCCAAAAGTCAGAGTCTGAAGGGCCATCCGAGGACAATGCCCTATTTAAAGGGATCCTTTATTTAAAGGGCAATTCCTAGCCTATTTAAAGATAAGAAACCCTAAGAGAAAGGGTAGGGGAAGAGTTGGCATTGCCCATCAACAGGAAAAACCTGGGCAATGGCTGCCTGGACAGATGCATAAATCGCCATTTTTCCTCCATAGCCAAATGAGTTTTATTTCCACTTAAATTATATTATTTTTTTCTAAATTTGCATCTCCACATATAAATATATAAATATTTATATAAATGTACATATGTACATTTTATGCAGATCTGTGACTTTTTTAGTGGTTTGGCAGGGGCCTGCTTCGTTTTGTTTTGCTTTTGGCAGTGCTAAGTGGTCACCCAAAGAATGTCTTATTATGTGTAGGAAAAATGAGGAGGGAAATGCCCAGTGAGAGTTGAAGTCCTGTAGAATAGCTGAAGTTTATTATTAATAATAATACATTAATGTAAACTTTCAGCAAAACCAAAAAGGAAGAGAAGAGTGTAACGAAGAAGATTTGAATGTATCTGTATCAATTTTCTTGTTAAGTCTCAGCTACTTGTGAAAGCTCCAAAGTTGATGCTTTGCATGTAACAAACCATCAACCCCACGATTCAACAACAACTTGAGATTCAGTGTAGAATGTGTGAAAAATCTGGTTTAGGAGTGGAAATCTGTCGGATTTCCTTTGTTCGGCTCACTGTACTCTGGCCCACTTTCTCCCAGCCCCAAGTTAGCCTCATTCCAAGCATTCACATGGTCGTCCTGCAGGAAGCGAGTCCACACAAGTCCATGAAGTCAGCTTGCACCCACACCGCTCATGTGCTACCCGTGCAAGCAAAGTTCTGCTTCTGCACACATGACTTGTGAGCTGCATGCATATTCCACAAAGAACTGCTTCCTTTGTGCAAAGAAAGGGATTGCTAGTATTGTCCAGCATTTGCAGACTCAGTCTCAGCTCTGCTCCCTCCTAGCCAGGACCAAGCATGTGGTGAGCACCAGAGAGCCAAATTCCAGCAGGATCTTCACATCCCTAACTCAGTGGCAACTTAGACTCTTGGTCATCATTACTTGTGAGCCAGGCCTTAAATTCAGACTGAATCCAAAACATAATAGGTACTAAGTCTGTAAAAACTGGGGTGATTTCAAGATAGCAGACTATTTGTTATTAGCTCCTATCAGTGAAACATCAGCTTACGATCATGGACCATTAGCCAGCCATTAACACAAGAAAGGTTTCTGACACATCTGAACTGGCTTAAATCTAAGGCCATCAGTGAAGCTGATTGTGGATTATCCACAGCTGCAGGTTGGCCTTGCTCTTTGGCCTCACTCAGAGTGGCTGTTTGTGTTGCGTGTGCATGTGCACACATGCCTGTTGTTAAACTTAAGTAACACTTCCCAGGTCTTACATGTCAACCTTGGAGAGCACACATTGCGCAGTCTTAGAATGTTTGGACCACAGCCTCTTCTAACGAAGCAATGCTTTGAAATCAAGTGACCGGGCATGAATAGCAAGAACGAGGGTCTTCACATGCTTTGTGCTCCCACAGTGTTGAAATCTGGTTGTCGCGTCAGGGAATTCCATTGCATTGCTCAGCATCCACACCGCTTTCCCTCTGACTCATGGGAAAAAAACACTCATTTAACATGACACCTTCACCTCCCAGGTAGTGATTGCTCCTTGCTAAAAAAGTGGGGGTCTGCACTGATCGGACGCCAGTGCTGAGAAAAGGGGCAGCCCTCTTGAGCGATAGCCTTCAACAATCATGGAGCCACATGCATCCAAAGCAGCCAGCCATGCATGTACGTAGCAGGTGAGGGTTTTACTTCCATCCTGATCCAGGGATGGGAAATCATCCCTCTTCGTTTATTTATTTAAAACTTTACTATGCCATCCCATTACAGATGTCTCGGGACGGTTTACAACTCCATTAATAAAACAGAATAAAAACAGAAATAAGAGTAGGGGTGGCACAGCATCCAATTTAAGGATAAAACCACCAAGAGGACAGGTTAACAATTAAAATATTGGGAGAATTAAAAGGTTTTTGCCTGATGCCGAAAGCAAAGAAGTGTTTGGGCCAGGCGAACCTCTTGGGAATGCGTTCCACAGTCGTGGCGCCACCACAGAGAAGGCCCTCCTCCGGGCAGCCACCCTCCTAATCTCCTTCAAGGAGGGCTCCCGGAGAAGGGCCTGTGCCTCAGATCTCAAGGGGTGGGAGAGCAGATAGGGGAGGAGGTACTAGCCCCAGGACCCTAGCTGTTTGGGGCTTTATAGGTGATCCCCAGCACCTTAAATTAGGCCCAGACTTCAACTGGTAGCCAGTGTAAGCGATAGAGGACCGGCATTATATGTGAGTACCTCCCAGTCCCTGGCAGCTCTATTCTGACCCAAATGAAGTATCCAGACTGTCTTCAAGGGCAGCCCCACACAGAGTGCATTACAATAATCTAGTGAATTCCTTTGTTTCATGCTTGTTTCCTTTGTTTCAAAGGCACAAGAGCCAGAACACTGAAACGAAAAAGCGGGCAAATTTGGGCTCTGCAGAGTTTCATGGGACCAGATCCCAGACTGGGTCTGTTTCCTCTGCCCTACACCAGCGCTGGGGAAGGCTCCATTAAGGGGAGGCTCACATTCTCCCTGCCTGCTTCCACGTTGCCCAGGTTTTCCAGCCACTGCCGCTTGCCCTCCTCTGGTTCCCAGGGAGAGAGCGGTCAGGTGTCTCCTCTGACGGAAACTGCGCAGCAGCATCCCAGCCACAAAGGGGAATGGGACGCCGTCCAGCATTTCGCAACACGGGGACCCGCCTGGAACGCGGCCGTCCCCTTAGCAAGGGCTGCAGTCCGAGTCTCCCCTCCCCTGCGGAAGACCCTGCTTCCCTTTCTCATAGCTGCATTTGTCCACTTCGCATTTGCCTGACGTTCGCCACTTGAATGGCCTGGAAAGGGTCTGTTCCAGTGGGGGCACTCGGTGGGTTGGAGTGGGACCTAAGGGGGGCAGGCGTGCCCCCGCCAGTCCCAGGTTCCCTGTCCCTGCACAAAGGGAAGGGCAGCGCCTCCTCAAGCGAGGGACTTCTTCGGGAAGGTGTCTTGCCCTGCTCTGCCCATCGCCACTTAGCAGAGAGCTCTGTTTACGCCCCACATCTCGTCCGCCCTGGCTGCAGCGGTGTGGGAAAGCGCAGGGCCAGGCCCAGCGTGACACCCCCCTCCCCATAGGCTGTCCCTGCTCCTCAGTGGGGCTGCTTGCTTGCTCGACAAGCAGAGAGGAACAGGGGGCAAGCAGGCTGCGGGATCCATGCCTCACTGTTTTCCGTTGCCACTGCAGAGCAAGAAGCAGGCGCACCAGCAGGTTGCAGTGCTGAAGAGCGGGAGCCACTTCAGGGGATCAGCAGGCCCTGCTCAGTTGGGGTCCCTTGACAGGTGCCCAGTCATGCCCCCCTGGGGAGGTGCCCACCCTGGGGAGAAGCCATGTTGCTAGACCCTGACCATGATTTAAATTCAAAGGTTAGCACTGCACTTCCTGTGCTGCTGCTCCTGCTGCTGCTATTTGCATTATACGCCACCCTAATACCCCAGAGGGCTCTCTGGGTGGTTTACAAACATTAAAACCCACCGTTCCTAAACAAATAAATAAATTGGCTACACCACGACAGTATAAAATAACATAGTTAAAATGAATTAAATAAATAAATATACCATTAAAATTAATTAACTTTAAAATAATTTAAATTTATGTCAATAACTGTTGACACAAACTACCTCTGTGATGCTCCCACACTTGAATCGTATCTAAACCACAGGCCTAAGCTTGTTTTTTTGCTCCAGGAAGCCCAGAGCAGTGTAGCCTCCTATAAAGGGTGAATGGCCCCCCCAAGACAGGATTTTAAGCACTCTCGACGAACTCAGCTTTCCTTTGCAGGGATGCAGTGACCCTATTACACTAGTGTTGCAGATCCGTTCCTCGCCTTTTGGTTGCTCCAAGTTAACGCCCATGGCTAATTGCTCAGAATATGTGCTCTGGAGTTAAAGGAATTCCTTCTGGTTTTATTTTAAGCCGTTCCTGTATTCCCCACGACCCTCTTCCCTGTTATGAAGCTCATCCCATCGAACTTTGTATGGCCTAAATGTACGGAGTGGAGCTTGCCAGACCGTTTCTCCTTGCAGCTGGACGGGTCATTCTCTCATCACAGCTTTTCCCCTTCTCTTTTCTATAATGATCAGCGGAAACAGAGATCCGATGCTGGCAGCGTGAAGAGGAAGCCTTCCAACATTAATTCCGTCCTAAAGTAGCTGCCCCTTTCTGCTTTACCAGTGGCCTCAAAGCCAGTGATGGAGTTGCCAACAGCGATGGCGAAACGAATTGCTGCCAGCGTCAAGAGCAGAGAAGAAGGGCCCATGCCTGGAGAAGCTGATCTGGAAGTAGGGACTCTGGCAGCTGTGAGAAAGGCTTGGCTTGCTGAGCCCCTGCTCTCCACTCCCAACGGAGGATAAATGCATTATTCGATTAATTCCACACCCTGCTTTCCCATTCCAGCCTATTAGCAAGTGAATTTTCAAACCTGGCAATGCCTCGCAATGCTTTTCCTCCAGCCATTTCTCTCAACAGTAAATCTGCTCTCAGAGCCATGACAGTCTCTTTCTAGTTTGGATACAGCCACACTATCCCCTAAATTACTCATCTTTAAACAAATATACAGTAATGATGCATAGCTTTTCTTGCATCCCAGGGACTGGTACCTGCTCTGATGCATCTCATTGCTATAGAAACAGGAAGAAACAGAAACACCAACCCGGCCCTCCAATATTTACCAGATAAAAACTGGAACAGGGTGTGACTCCTGAAATTCTCATATTAAACGAGGATTGCCTGGCAATGCCTCTGTTCCCTGTTGAAGGTTTTTCCTCACTTGAGGTTGGCTGCGCCTCTAACACCTCGTCCAAATGCCTTCTTCCTTACCACGGCTCACAGATGTCTTCTGCTCACAAAGATGCTCTGTGGTGGTGGTGGTGATAGTAACGGGCCATCCAGTCATCTCCAGTTTGTGGAACCCTTCGAATGAAAGCCCTCCGAGGCATCCCGTCCACGACAGCCCTCTCAGCTGTGGCTTCCATTGCTGGGTGGAAATCAGGATGGAAAGGGCCACGCAGACCTCACCAGGCCTGGATCTGTGCTGCTTTCGTTTTGTTGTTTGCAGTACATGTTTGCGTTTTGCGTTTAAATTTCTTGTGCACTGCTTCGGTGGCTTTTGAGAAGGAGCCATTTATGCATTTCGTCCATCAAGAGAGCCAGTGTGGTGCAGTGGTTAAGAGGGATGGACTGGGACTCAGGCGGTCCAGGTTCTAGTCCCCGCTCAGCCATGGAGCCAACTGGGTGACTTTGGGCCATCCACAGACTCTCTGCCCAACCTACCACAGAGGGTTGGTGTTGTGAGGACAGGAGGAGGAGGAGGAGAATTATGTGAGCTGCTTTGAGTTCTTTGGAAGGAAAAAAGGCAGGATGTAAAGATAATAAATAAAGATAAATATCTTTATAAATAAATCATAGAATCATAGAATAGTAGAGCTGGAAGGGACCATGAAGGCCATCAAGTCCAACCCCTTGCTGTTGCAGGACACCACGTCACACCACCCCACTCAGATGGCTGTCTAGTTTCTTCTTGAATGTCTCGAGTGTGGGAGAGCCCACCACCTCTCCAGGCAGCTGGTTCCATTATTGTATTGCTCTGACTGTGAGGAAGCTTTTCCTGATGTCCAGCCCGAATCTGGGTTGTCACAACTTGAACTGATTATTCCGTGTCCTGCACTCTGTCATCAGCATGAAGAGATCTGGGCCTTCCTCTTTGTGACAGCCTTTGAGGTCCTTATAGAGGGATATCATGTCCCTGCTCAGTCTTCTCTTCTCAAGGCTGAACATGCCCAGTCCTCTCAGTCTCTCCTCACAGGACAGTGTTTCCAAACTCTGGATCATTTTTGTTGCCCTCCTCTGGACTCTTTCTAATTTTTCTGCATCTTTCTTAGAGCTTGGCACCCAGAACTGGACACAGTATTCCAGGTAAGGTCTGACTAGTGACTTTTCAGAGTAATTCCAGATTCAGATAATGATTTCCAGGGGAAGAAAGGTTCCATACTCTGCTATGGACATTGCCAGAATGGACAGAGTTTGAAAATATAGCCAAGACAGAATGAAATACACAGAAGCCCATGAAATGCACCAGGCTTTAACTCAGTTCATTCTTTGTTGGAATGAGGCCCTTACTATAGATGTCACACATCAGATACTTCCTCCACCTTAATCTTACATCTAAGAAAATCTTGACACACTGCTAGAAATTCAGAATTTGCTTGTATGCCCAGAAGACTTTCTTGCAGGAAGCACCTGAAACAATCCAACCCCATTACACAATGCCTTCTCCAGGACCTGGAAAATGTTGTGTTTGTAGTACAGTAAAGTTGAAAAATGCTTCAGAGTAAAGTCAAAGATCTTTCTGAGCAAAGGGACTGCTAGCTTTCGTGCAGGAATGGAGTGTCATTCCCAGTGGTCTTTTTATTTCATGGCGTTCAAGAGCCTTGTTCCATTAACTCCTTTCAATTTGGACAGCTCATGGGATAACCATCTCTTTCCTGAACTTTCCATCTGCATAAGGTTACTTCGGGGCAGGTCAGGGTTCCTTCTCTTTTGCAACCCTCAACAGATCTCATTTCAGAACTGCTTCCAAGCTCTGGTCCCAGCGCTGTGGAGCAAAACTCACAGCACCTAGTTAAACTATGGAATTCCCCGCCACAAGATTGGCCATCAATTTGGACAGCTTGTAAAGCAGATTGGACAAATATGTGGAGGAGAAGGCTGTTGACAGCTGTGAAGATCGGCGCCAGAGGCAGTAGGCCTGGGTACACCAGTGGCTGGGGCACATGGGTTGGAGGGTGCTGCTCATGGGCAGCTAAACATGCTTTTGTGATGGGAATGCTGGACTAGAGGGTCCTTTGGTCTGATCCAGCAGGCCTGTTCCTATGTTCACAGAGCCTTTCATCCCTGTGCATCAAAAATATGAAATATTGTTGGCTTTGGACCTCAGCTAGGAGGGAGGGCTCACCTTACACCGTACCCTCCTCAGTCTAAACCCTCTCCAATCCAGCCCAGTTTAAAGATAAAGAACCTTGAGGCAGGAGAGCATCAAGGGCCTCTAAACTGCCCACCAAACACGAGCACCTGAGCACCCAACAGGTTGTCTGCTCTGGTTTTCTCTGCTGTAAGGAGATTTAATGCATCATTTTGCTAACTGTAGAAATGGTTTCTAATTTTGCATCCACCCATATAAAACTGGCATGTGGCCTTTTATCTCATCCTTTTTGGTGCTGCTTTTCCTCAGTTTGGCAATGGATAGGTGGCTACCCTACCCGCTTCTAGGCACTTCGGTGTCTTACTTCCATTTGATGGTGCCTCAGTTTCCCTGCTGTAGGGGGGGAGCGGGGGTTCCTACCCAGCCTCTCTGCTGTTCATCCGATGGAAGAGGGATCCAAGCTGCCTCTTAGCCTAGGAGAAAGTGGGTAGGTTGCACACTAGTGTGGCCAGAAGTGTCCCTGGGAAGGGGAAAGTCTAGGTAGGAGTCTTAGGAAGGACTGGACTTGACCCTGGGGGTCTCCAGTCTCCCTCCCCATCCTATACTACATCCCCTGAAAACCCCCCTAACAGATATCACTTTCCTTATTCTGTGTTTCTGCCAAGAGGAATTTTTACAATTAGCAACGTTCTCCTCAATAAAGAGAACAGGTGCGGCATGATTGAATGCCAAACCAAACAGCCTCAAATTCCCCCGTTGCTGTATATCTCATGTTTTCCCTAAGACACCCCTTTCTGAAATCCTTCCCACCCCCCCATCGTACACACTTTCAACACTTTTAGCATCTTTCTTTCGTAATTGTAAGCTATTAATTTTGGCTGATCCTCTACACTTCCTTGTGGACCCAGGACTTCTGTTCCATGGCAGGAACATGCATTGAAATGCCCTTCAAGCAGCGCTGCAGGACAGAGAATTCTTTATTCCGTTCTTCCTTATACTACTAGCAATCACTTTTGATTCTTCCCTTGCTGTTTTTCTGAGAATCTTGGATATATAATTTCTTCCCATGTGCCATGGGATTCCCATGAGAATCATAGATATATAATTTCTTCCTGTTGTCATCATGCAGTGCTGGAAAATGCTGGGGTAGGAGTAGGAAGAAGAGGTGAAGTGGTTTCCCTGGTAACTGAAGGCACATGGGTCTTAGAGTTCCTTTTGCAACCTCTGCAAGTCTTAATGGCACATCTGGCTGCATGGACTGAAACTGTGAAAACACTGTCTTGTAAATATTCCCCCCTAAGTTTCTAACTAATACAGCAAGAATATGCAAAGGGACTTTTTCCTGGCAGCTCCTGCTGAGGAATGGGTGAGAATTTTGTTTCAGGCACTCAAATCAAACACACTTTGCCCAATTTGAAGCCAAAAGAACTCGAGATTTTGAATATTTGGATGTGGAAGAAGGGGAAATGGACAATTTTTTCAGTTGATACTCCCACCTACCATGATAGAAAAGATCTGTAATAATTTCCAATTCTTTCAAGGGGGTTGTTGTAGCTACTGGCCATTTATCCCAGGTGAAGTACAGAACTCCCACTGGGGAGCTATTTATTAGAGAGCTGGTCATCTAAATTGTGGCATTGGCCCAATCAGGATAGGAAAGCCATCAGTCCAACATGTCTGCCATTTAAAAGAACTAATATTCCTTTCTATCCCTAAATCGAATCAGTATTAGCAGCACAAATCAGAAAGAAGAAATATATTATCCATGTAAACTCCATAAATCAAATGATTCCTGATGTGAACACTTACCCAACTTCCACCAAGAAAAAAATATTATGACCTCTCCCATGCTGTCCGCTTAGGGCTTTCCCACATGAGACATTTATCCGAGGCTTCTTAGTCCTCTTATTAAGTAAACCAGGAGACTGCAAAAATGTGCACGCCTTTGAGATCCCTTCATCAGGCAAGGATAGGGAGGAGAAAAGCTGTGCAGATGTTGAAGGCACAGAGCTGTTTCGCACCTCTTTGCCATGGCTCGGATTTTAATTCAGACTGGTCTCTGCATGCCAATTTGACTCTGCTCTTTTAAAGACAAACAAACAAACACAAAGGTAGCTGGTCCATAAGAAATTAAGCAAAACCAAAAACCAAATCCACAGTTGGGCATTACTGTTATTGGCCATTTAGTCTGGTTCAAGCCTTGCATTTTGGTACTTCAAGAGCTAGAAAGAGGAGGTTGCTAGAAGCTTAACACTGCAACATTGGAATTCGATGCTAGGATTGCCAGCAATTAGAAGCCAAGAACCGAAAAAGGAAGGGTTCTGCAGTCCCACAAACTGCCAAAATAAAGAATCTGAAATAAAAAGGGGAAAGGGGCCCTCGGGGCCGTTCTCTCTGCCTTTTCAGGGTCCAGGCGCCACGAGGCCGACCTCCTCCAGTCCACTGTGTTTAATGGGGGGTCACTCCCTGGGAAGTGTGGAAGTTTGCAGCAATTTTGGGCTAGCATACCCTGCCATACAGAGTCACAACCTTCCTGGCCAGTGCACCCTCTTCAGCTTGCACTTAATCGGCAAACCTTCCAGGTGCCCAGCACCCTTTTGCATGTGGTTTTCCTCCTGGAGTTGGGCCCAAAAAATTAAAGCAAATGGCAGCCACATGGAGGGTTGGTTTGACACGTGCCCAATTCGGGACTTGGCACAGTTTTGTCTTGAAAAATAACCCCAAGGGGTTGATCAGCTTGCCACCTCTAAAACTGAAAATCCTGGTGATTGTTCCTAATTATGCACATATATTTGCATAGGGAAAGTAGTATGTGCATTTCTTCCTAAGGGTGGGAGCTCTGGATCATTTCAGCACCAACTACCGCCCAGGGTTAGCTGTCCTTGACCAGAAACGATTATGCAAACATGCCCTGCTGGAGACTGGCGTGGAGGTTGCCTTATCAGCACAAGAAGGTGTTGGAAAAAAGAGGGGGCAGCCGAGACGGCCAGGCAGCCCGATTCCACGTGGGTCCCTCCAGCTGCGGAGAAGCACCACCAGCACCAGCTAAAGACGCAACCCAGAGCTCCCTTTTTGCTCTCCGAGCCACTGTCTGCCCCTCGGGGCTGCCTGTTCGTGTGCAAGAGCTAGCAGGGAGAGACGGTTTTCTTGGCACCGGCCCCAGCAGGCTCAGACGCTGTGCCTCTGCGGAACAAGCAAGAGTTGTGTCGGACTTTCCTTGGCTTCCTCCGCAGCCCGCAGAGAAGTGATGCAGGGAGCAACGGGGTGGGCGAAGCCTCTGCCGATCCTTTGTGCTGGCTACAGCGAGCCATTGTGGACTTGCTCACACGGCCCATTGTTGCGTGAGGCTTTGGGTTACGGGCAGGAAAGGCAGAAAGCAAAGGAGCAGACAGAGCTTGCCCCGTCTGCTCTGGCCCGCGTGTATCCCGTGATCCCACAAAGGCGTGAAGGAAATGCATTGAGCCCCGGGCTCTCAACAGCTCTTAGACAGCATGGCTTTTCAACAAATAAAAATGCTGAATGAAGAATAAAGTGAATGTGAAGCACATGCTAAATCGAAATGCTAAAATAAAAGGTGGCGTGTCAAGATGAGTGATAAGAACAGAGCATTTGTGTCCATCTAGCCTGCAGTGCTTCGAGACCTGGAAACCTAGACAGCTGAAACTTTGCCTGTGTGCAGAGGAGACCTCTGGGGAATGTGGCTCTGTGTTGTTTCTTCTTGAAGCGGATTACTTAATTTCAATTAACTGTGATGCCTGGAGCAGCTGTTCCTACCCAGTACGTAGCTTTGCAGGCCATGGGGTTTGAACCCAGGGTCGATCAACAGGCTGAGAGAGAGGGTTATACACCTGACCATTCCCTCCTATGTAGGGCAGCCCCCTTCTGGGAAATGAAGTGGAAAGATCCCTTCCACGGGGGACTAAAGGGAGCACCAGGATCGGGGACATGCCCCAGTGTTTCCGCAGGCACAGTGGGTCCAATTTTGTCAGCTGCATAAGCTGCTTGGATGACTTTTTGTATCATACTAAGGGCTGTTCCAAACCATGAGAAACCAGGTCTGTTTGCTAGTAATAATGGCCTTTTCTACACGAGGCATTTCTAACGTATCATTCCCTGCCTGTGGTTGCTTTTGGAGTCTTAAGGTGCTGTTGTGACCTTCCCGTTTTGCTCCTGTAGCTAAAGTACACTTTCAACAAGCTTTTTCTAGAGCAGGGCAAATGCAGCATTTAATTGTGAAAACCAAAGCAAGCGCGATTTGCTGTTGTGCCATTCTGCTGTACGGCAGTGCTACCTAGAGGTTATATAGCAGGGCAGGAAGCTGTGGCAAAACCAAAAACAGTTGCAGTGGATTTACAGCCAGGGAACAGCCTGGTGTAGAAAAGCTCAGAAACTGAGTAACTAAATGGAACTCTTATGTTCTCACTTACCAAAGGGCAACGACAAGGTGGGCCCATGGCCCCCATCCCCTGATGGAGCATTTCTAGGAAGCTTCCGATTGGTCCCTGTGTTTGGAAGGATGTCCCTTTGATCGGGTGTTGTAGGACCCCAAGGATCTTAACTGCAGAAATTGGACAAAGAATAGAATCTCAGCATTCATTTAAAAAAATTCTAGCCCTCATGGATGTGAGTAACACTGTTCTTGAGGGACAGCAACGCATCACAAAACCTCTGAAGCCAGAAAGGGGGCAAGGGGCTACGCTAGGGCTGGGAAGACCCCCTTTGGAATCTGTCCCTCCAGCAGTTGTGGCCTTCCTCTCATGCTCGACCTGCTGCTACAAAGCAAGCCAAGCCCAGAGGAAGCCACTAAAGCTTGCAGCTCTCTGTTTGTGCGATCGGCATCCTTCTCCATCTCGTGCCAGACAAGTATCTGTAGGGACGCTGCAAGGAGTTGCCCCCGGCGCCATTCCTAGCCACCTACCTTCTCCCCCCCCCTCCATTGCGCCTAAGACTGGTAGCCCTGGGTGCAGAGGAGGGGCATTTTCTGCTCAGCATGGGGGGCCAGATCCTGCTGAACCGCTCCTCTGCCACTGCTGGGCATGCTTGCCGCAAATGCAAACTCTGGGCTGCTGCAAAGTGGACCAGAGTCTGGGGAACCCAGGCCAGGGAATCCACAGGATTCCCACCCCCAGGCGGATTCCTCACACACGTCTAGTCTAAGCAGATTGCTCGTGGTGTGGGTCTAGAGCATCTCACGACGCTCCCAGGACTAGCAGAACCAAGGGAGACGATGGAGCGTAAAGGCATGTATGCAAATGAGATTGCGCACCAAAAAGTGCACAGGTGCCCACAACTAGAGTACCGTGTCCCATTCTGGGTTCCAGATTATAAGAGAGGCATAGCTAGGCCAGAATCAGTTCGGGACAGGGGCACAAGAATGGTAGCCGGGTTGGGAAGGATGCCGCACGAGACACGATTGAGGGAACTGGGGCAGTTCAGTTGGTTGCGGTGACCAACTAGAAAAAACAAAGGCGGCCTTTTCCTTATAACCTTACAAACATAACATGCATTAATTTAGGGTGTACTAATCTTGCATGACCTCCTTGCTTAAAATATATCCTCAACTTACAGAATGCCCGTTAGTGAAGCGATCAAATTTGGAAAGGAGAGGGTGCAAGAGAGGACGTTCTGATCGCTTGAACGGAAACCAGAATGTCGTACTCACTCTGGAGGCAACCGGGTGATTTCTGCCAAAACACCCGCTCCGTTCGTCTCTTCTTTGCTTGCCGTGATGCGGTGCCTTAAGAAAGAGGAACCGTGGGCGGAGTGCAGATTGTCATCGGCAGCAGTTACCCAATTTTAATTTCCACAGTCAGTAAAATGCATGATTAGCACTTGTGGGCTTTCAGGTGGGTGCAACCCACAGGGTCTGCTTAGCATAATCACCACTCAGGCATGTCTGTCAAGGGCATTCTCAGCACAATCCATTCCGCACGCATGTTTGCGTTTGATTGACTCTGGAGCCCTCCTGCCGCAGGAAATCTTAATCCTAAACTAATGCAGTTACAGCAAGGAGGTGCGAATTAATTTCTATGCTTCGGTTTCACAGATTCTGCGTGCATGGATAAAGGGAGGCATTTCCCGTCTCTGCACCCAATTGTTATGCCTTATATTCATCCCTGCAAGTGGATCAAGAAGCGAATTACCATGAAGCAAATTACCAGCATCTCTGCAGTTTTCTATTTCCTGATGTGCATGGGAAATAGGTGCTGCTCCGAAGGTGCTGCAACCAGCAAGATTTGTACAGACTTTTTCAAGCAACCAGTTTTAGCGTGATAAATAAAGGATGTATGAACAGAGATGAATTGATGCAAAAAAGACTGAACTTCTGTAAGCACTCGACCAAATACTCGCAAAAGTGTGAAGCCACTTGCAGAGAACCTCTCTGAGCTGTTGGGAGCTCCCTCTTTCCATGCTCTAGAGCCCGAAAGTTATCTCTGGAATAAGGGGAGGAGAAAGCACCCATGGTTGAGGTGGGACTCGGAGTTCTTTTTCCCCTACCTGATTACTTACCCTGCTGGGAAGGACTGCATTTTTCAGGTGAGAAACACCATGGAAAAAAATCTGGTTAGAACATCGGACCAGTACTCGGAAGATCCAGGCTCTAGTCCCTACTCAGCCATGAAACTTTGGATTGGTCATGCATTCTCAGCCTAACCCACCTCACAAGATGGTTGTTGTTGTGAGGATAAAATGGAGAGGAGGAAGGTTTTATAAGCCACTTTGGTTCCTTGCAGGAAAAAGTGGGATATAAGTATAACGATGATGTTGATGATGACCAGTCACAATCAGGATAGAAACACTGGATGCTCTTCCCCTTCACTCTTTGGAGAGATGCTTTGTAGCCAATAACACAGCAATTCCAGTTCTCTTCAGATGCAGAGCCTAAACAAGCTTAGGATCAATAAAACCCATGAAGAGCTGCTTGATGAGTTAGATCGTATTGTTATCCTGGTCACCCTTACATAGCTTTGCAAACAAACCATAAAAGCTTCAGCCATGCAAAGGACTTCAAAGCGCATGTGATGCAACATTAAATCCCCACACCAGCCCTTCTGCTCAGCGGCGTCTCTCTGTGCAAATCCTCAGAAATGTTTGCATTCAAGCATTTCTGCCAACTGCCTTTTTAAGGGAGGCAGCTGGTTCAAGCGTTGCCCTTGCCAGATGGACCATAAAGCTTACAGCTGATCTTCCAAACGAACAGGGAAAGAGCAGTCATGTCATTCTGTGCAACAGTAAAAACACAAAAAGGGGGGGGCATGGGAACTGCCCCCCTCCCCGACTGCCTCTTGTGACTGTAGAAGAGTCCTGAGGTGGTCAGACAGCTGTGCGTTGGCATGATCGTTACTATCATGGGATGACCTTGTTCACAAGCCTCTGACATAGCCATAGCCCTGAGGACGTGGGGTCATAATTGTTCACATGACTCCAGTCCTCCGTCAGCTTCACTGGCTCCCCATTGAAGTCCGGGCCCAATTCAAGGTGTTGGTGATGACCTATAAAGCCCTAAACGGCTTGGGTCCTGGTTACCTGAAGGAGTGCTTACATCCATATATGCCTGGCCGCCCCTTGAGATCTGCGGGAGAGGCCCTTCTCTGGGAACCCTCTGTGAAAGAAATTAGGAGGGTAGGTACTCGGAGGAGGGCTTTCTCTGCGGTGGCGCCCAATCTATGGAATGCGCTCCCCAGAGAGGTCCGCCTGGCGCCGTCATTATTTGCTTTTTGGCGCCAGGCGAAAACCTTTTTATTTAAGCGTCATTTTAATTGTTAACAATATTTGCTTCTTTATCTGGCCAGGGCGAATTCTTTTACATTGTTATTTATTTTATATTGTTAATTTTATATTGTTATTTTTGCATTTTATTGTATTTTATTGTGTTGTAAGCCGCCCTGAGGCTTCGGCAAGGGGCGGCATAGAAATGTTTTAATAAAGGAAGGAAGGAAGGAAGGAAGGAAGGAAGGAAGGAAGGAAGGAAGGAAGGAAGGAAGGGAGCCCCGGTCCTGGATGCAAAAGCTTCCGAGTCCCTTGACTGGGTTCAGACAACAATAACCCACACGGAAAGGTTGTGTGAGGGTTGCATGTAGGTTGTCATTGGACTGTGGGTTGTTCTTGAAATGTGCTGGTATTGTCAGAGACCAGCTGTGTGAACAAGCCATGGCTTAACCATGAAGAACCCATGAGTTCTCTGGCTCCTGGGTTGTGAACTGTGGGTTGTTCCCAGAGGGTTGTTATCTCAGCTGGGTTCGGAGCACGCAATAGCCCATGGATCGACAACTTCTCACATTCAACCCTTTGTGTGGGTTCGCGTGTTGTCTAAACTTTGGCCTGGGAGGATGTTCCACTTGTGCACGTTGATTATAGGTGACAGCAGAGTGAGATTCATGCCCATCCAATACTTTCCTATTTATTTACTTATTTGTTTGTTTGTTTAAAACTTCTGTATACTGTCCACTACAAGTGTCTTGGAGCATTATTACAATAAAAGCAGCACAGAATAAAATGGAGCACAGCATCCAAAACTTCCAGTAAATGAAACCCACCTTAAAACCTATTAAACATTAAAATAATGGGAAAATAAAAAGGTTTTCACTTGGCACTGAAAGGAGTGAAGCATTGGTGTCAGGCAAAGCTCTCTGGGAGCGCATGCCTAAGCCGGGGTGCCACCACAGAGAAGGCCCTCCTCTGGGTGCTCTCTCCCCTAACCTCCATCAAGGAGGGCTCCCAGAGAAGGACCCCCTGTACTGACTTCTCTGTTCTTCGGGCATTCTTTTGCTCCCTAGGATTTTTCTTGCTACTTCAGAAAAATCAAGGTTTATTAAGACAACTTTAGGGGGTTGAACCCAGTGGCCTTCTGCCCCCTTCCTACTCCACCGTTCTATAACTCTGTGAAGCAACGAGCTGCCTGACCTACCTGTTGTGCAGCAGATCCTTATAAGGCGGCAAGAAGAGATTCAGACTAGGCTGTTGATCAGTTTACCTCCCGCAGTTCTTCCCGACAGGGTTGACAGGGAAGGGTAAACAGGAGGGTGAAGGCGGCTTTAGATTAAGCGGGGAGATGGCTCTCTCTGCCTTTTGATCCCCCGCAATGTTTTTGGAACCTGCGGTGCCACGCAGCACAGGGAGGCAGTTTTCCTCTCACAGGAGCATGGGAAGGGAGCTGTCTGCCGCTGATCGATAGGAGGTGGTGACCATCAAAAAGCCCAAACACCTATCAGTCAAAATAGTTGCATTTTGACTTATCAAGGCAGTGATGTGAAGAGCCGGCACTTCCCACAGAGGCACATGGTGTTTAATTTGTCATTAAGGTTTAAAAAAGAAGTAAATTTGCTCCAGGTTTACACCTGTGAGGAAAACAGGATCTGTGCAAATGCTATTTTGGGATGCATTAACAGAAGTATTACTTCCAAAACACAAGTAGTAGTAGTTCTGCTCCTAGTCACTACTCCTCACTAGTCAGACCTCACCTGGAATACTGTGTCCAGTTCTGGGTGCCAAGATTTAAGAAAGATGCAGGTAAATTAGAAAGGGTCCAGCGGAGGGTGACAAAAATGATCCGGGGTTTGGAAACACTGCCCTATGAGGAGAGACGGAGAGAACTGGGCATGTTCAGCCTTGAGAAGAGAAGACTGAGCAGGGACATGATATCCCTCTATAAGGACCCTCAAAGGCTGCCACAAAGAGGAAGGCCAAGATCTCGTCTTGCTGATGCCAGAGTGCAGGACACAGAATAATCAATTCAAGTTGTGACAACCCAGATTCAGGCTGGACATCAGGAAAAGCTTCCTCACGGTCAGAGCAATACAATAATGGAACCAGCTGCCTGGAGAGGTGGGGGGTTCTCCCACACTGGAGACATTCAAAAAGAACCTGGACAGCCCCCTGAGTGGGATGGTGTGAATTGGTGCCCTGCTACAGCAGGGGTTGGACTTGATGGCCTTCATGCCCCCTTCCAACTCTTCTATTCTATGATTCTATGAGATTTTATTGTATTTAGTTTTTGAGCAGCTCCTCCTTGGCTTTTGTCCTCAAAAAATGCTTTTTGTCCTCAAAACGTGCTTGATCTTGCCTTTAAATCCAGAGCTGATTCCCCCCTTCTTTTTGGATTTCCCCCACATGTTTCAGGACATCCCATCTTTACTTTTGTTAATTAATGTAATCTATTAAAAAGAGGAGCAGTGTTTCACGCACCCTGTAGGTTTAATAGACCAGCCTTTTTTGCCTGGAAAAATAGCTCCAGGAAAGGACGTGACAACGGCAGAACAGGCAGCCAATCAGCATCGTGCACAGCCAGATTCTGCCGGAAACTAGCAGAACTGATTCATCCTAGGTTCAGACATACAGGAAAGGTGCTGGATCATATTGGTTTGATCCAGCAGTGGATCTGCTCAGACTGGATCTGCGCATTTCCACAGGTGCTCAGTCATTCCAGTAAGGTTACTCTGGATACGCATTCAGACTTTTGGAAGGGCAAGAGGCATGCTTATGTGGTAGCAGTGACTGGGACTGGGAGGCTGGCTGCCATTTTGAATCTCCCACAATGCCCTGGGAAGAGGCTGTGAGGTGATTCTGATGCACCCTCAGATGGGGCTCTGAGTCCAGCTGACTTGCAGGCACACAGAGGAGGAAAATGGTCCAAAATGTGAAGATACTCAAATTTTGCTACAGGAATATGCATGGGGAAAGGTATCTATAGATACAGATTAAAAAATTAACTCCAAAGTCTGATCTCTAGATTAAAGAAAAATGAATGGTGTTGATATTTTTGTTCCTTCAGCAGGAAATCCTCGCCACTGCTCCTGAGCACCATGTATACATTGCAGCTCAATGTGGGCACGGGTTCAAGATGGATGTGATTGTCACTATCAAAGGAGGCCCTGGCGTCGTATCTCCCGGTGTCCCCTCCTGCAGACAGATTAACTTCACACTAATTTTATGTCAGCAAATGCCAAGGCTCCTGTTCCATCCGATTTCACTCCATTTTACACTTGTCACTGATGTATAATCAGAAACCCAGGAGGAGGGGAAGGAGGCTGGTTCCTCGCAGACAGATAATAAACTCCTGTCATCCTTTGATTAATGCCCTGACAATCTTGATGCGCTTGAAGATAGTGATAAAAGCCAATGGGGGGAAGGTGCAAAAAAATACCCCTTTCCAGCACCTGCAAAGCTTAATGAAAGAATGCTTTATTAATACCTGTAAACTCCACTTGTCCTGGTTTACCAGAGGGGCTTGTCTGTTTTCCGGTTCAAGTCAGAGTACCTTTTAGAGGTGTTGCAAGACCAAACGGTTTGGGTTCTCCCTTGGGGCTCAGGGTTCAGGCGGGGGGGAGAGGGCGCTGGCACGAAGCCATCCTCGACAGGAAAAGGTGGAAGCACGTCTGCAGCCCAACACCTGGGAGGAACGGGACGGTTGTCAGTTTGACTGGGATTAAAACAAAACCTCACCCAGAGGTCGCTTTGCGGCGGCTGGCTGGGAGCTGGCAAGCGTTCCCAAGAGGAAGAGAACCGAGGAGCAGGGGAGCTGATGAAATGCGGTGCAGTCGGAAGAGCCTGGCAGGAAGAGATGCCCCGAGGAGGGCGCTTGGAGGAGAGTCGGATGCTATGCGGAAGCCCGTCTGACGTTTCTCCCGCTCTCCCTCAGGCAAGAGGGGGCCACGTGCGGCTTTTGGCTAATTTCTGAAGGACTTGGCAAGCAACGGACAGATGCCTGGGAAAGGAGCTTTGCCCCTTCTTGAGCAGCCGTCACAGGGAGGGAGGGAGAGAAAGGAAGGGAAGGGCAGGTGTGAAGGGAGTGTCACTCACTGTCCTCACCACTGGCTCTGGCCCCAGTTGTCACCTGCACGAGCCCCTCCAATGACCACCCCCAGAGGATGTGGCCAGCCTCCAACAGAAAAAGGGTTTCTCAGCGCCATCCTAAGGGGGCTGTATTGTTGTCGTTGTCGTGGCTATTGCTATTAAATTTCATTTTTTTACTACCCCATAGCTGAAGTTTTCTGGGCAATTTACAAGGTATAATACAATGCAATGCAATACAAATAGCACAAAGCAACAATGTTTAAATCGTTAAAGTTAATTGAACATTGCTTTAAAATAAAATATGATAAAAAGACCTGGCAAGAATTAACAGAATAAACCCCTCAGGTCTTGGATAACCAAGGAGATCTTTAAAGGCCTCCACATGAAGGGCTGTCTTGACCTGGTACTGAAAAGATGGCCAATTTGGGACCAGGCAGGCCACAGGAGGGAGGTTCTTCTGGAAATGGGGGCCACCGCAGAAGAGGCCCTCCTGCAGTGGCCACCCTCCGAAGCTTTCGAGGAGTGGCACAGAGGCTGAGCAAAGCGTCAGGGAAGATCGGGCTTGGGAGAGGTGTTCTGACTGGTATTGAGTAGGGCTTTATAGGTTAAAGCCAACGCCTTGAACTGGGTCTGGAATAATACATGCCAAGCAATGCAGGTGGGCCAAAACTGGTCTTATATTTTAGATCTACGGGTCCCGGATATGAATCTGGCTGCAACATCCTACACCAGCTGCGGCTCATAATCCGTCTTCAAGGGCAGCCTCAGTCCAAGGGTCCCAGTAAGCCCCACTAGGATCCAAAAACAAGGAGCCCAAGGAGTGCTTTATTCCATGAACTTATTTGTTACATCTCTGTCTCACCTTTTCCTCCAAGGAGCCCAGGACTCAGTATCGATTTTAAGCAGTCAGTTCTTTGACAGCAAGCTGTTTTTCTGGCCGCTCGCAGCACGAATATAAACACATCTGCACGCCCCCACTTGTCATTAACAAAGGGACAAACTTGTCTTTGGGCCACAGATCTCAAGAAGCAAACCAAAGCAGAGCATTTTCCTAGGAGCAGGAGATGAAACGGGGTTCAGGAAACTCCTTCTCCCAAGCCGACACTTCTGCTGTGACACAGTTCAGTGCAGCCAGAGAATTTGGCTCTACCAACTCAGTTGAAATGGCTCGTTTGGCCCATGAGTTGACCTGCCTAATAGTAATCAACATGAGTCTCAAGCACGTCCATATGGGATATTTTCAGTTTCCCACCACCTTATTGAGTTTATTTTTATCACAGTCCAAGAGGAGATTGTGCAAGCACCAAGGAGTTTGTGCATTCATGCAGGAGCCAGAAATGTGTCTCTTGGAGTGCGCTTAGCATTTTTGCCCTCCCGCAGAGAGTAGCTAGCTGATCTTTCCCTGTCATCAGCTGTTAAATTGTCTCCCAAGAATGCAGACGCTCCATACATAAGTCAGTCCCTTCCTAGTTTGCACCGAGAGGCTTCCTAGCCCAGCAGTTTGCTTCCAGTCTCACCCAGCTCAGAGCATCAGCACCCTCCCAAATATTCTCCTTTCAGCTGTCCCCTCCCCAGCTCCAAAGGACAGAGCCTTGGGCACTCCTGGGTCCCAGTGCATGCCCAACCTTTACTGGACATGGTCCCAAGCCTACCTTGATGGAGGTTTTTGTTTTCACAACAACCTTGTGAAGGCACGTTTGGTTTCCAAGCACGTTCTTCTCCCTGCGTCCCTCCATGACTTCATATACCTGTGCATCGCCTTTCCAATATCTCTCTGCACACAAAACATACACTTCAATAAAAAAATTAATGAAATCTGAAGTGTTTGGTGTATTTAAATGCTTACATGTTGATCCAGCTCTGCCACTCCCATGACGTTGGTTATGGCATCCTTTATGCTCCTTTCTGGACAATTAGACTCGCTCTGGTAATCTCAGGGGTAGATAACTGCAGGGACTGCCCTTGAAGATTGTCTAGAAATCTTGGTTTATCCCAACAGCAACTGCTAAAAGGGACCAGGTGTTGGGATCGCATCTCAGTGCTTAAACAGCTGCATTTCCCCCTGGTCCATATGCAGGCAGATTTCAAGGGGCTGATGCTTACTTTTAAAGCCTTGTTACTAGGATGCTGGAGAGATGACAGGGCAAGGCAGTATCACAGGTGGGCAGGTTTTCCTTGGTGGTATTTCAGGAATGCTGTACATGCCTGCATTGAGTGCGGGGCTGGACTAGATGCCCTCCTAGGTCCCTTCCAACTCTAAAAATCAACAATGCTTGACCACCTTCCTTCACAACAGCCTGTCTGTATGTTAACATTATGCACAGGGGCCCTCGTTCAGGTGCCTTGCATCTCTGGTGCGATGGGACATCTTTGTGGTCCCCCCCCCCCCACTTTGGTGCGTTCTTCCCACCTGGTTTGCCTGGCACCTAGCCTCTTTGAATAAGTGATTCCTCTTCTCTTTTTCTTCTGAGTGCATTTTTATAAAAAGGAACTGATGGAAACAAATAAAAGAAACCAAGCCATGGAGATTATCTCCATGTAGGACACAGGCAAGTGCAACACACACAGAAGTAACAAAGCCTTCAACACACACAGAAGTAACAAATTCAGAGATAGTTGGCTCGGCATTCCTCGCAACTTTTCATTTCAAATGGACTGATGCCTGCGTTGTGGTTTGATAATCACACAGCAGTGATTTCTACATGGTTCTTTCTCTTCATGATTTGTTTGTTTATTTATTTTTCGATTTATGTCCTGTCTTTTTCCTACAAAGGCTCAAGGCAGCTTACATCCCCACAACAACAACCCTGTGAGGTAGGTTGGACTGAGTGTCTGTGACTGGCCCAAAGTCACCCAGTTGGCTCCATGGCTGAGCGGGGACTAGAACCCAGATCACCGGAGTCCCAGTCCCATGCTCTTAACCACTACACCACACTGGCTCTCCTCCTAGAGGAGAGTTGCTATTATCCCCCTAGGAACCCTGTGAGGTAAGCCTGCCTAAGAGTAAGCGAAACGGCATAAGGTCACAGCAGTGCATGGATCTGAATCGATTCGCTCCACTGTTAATTCTAGCTTGTTAATCACTAACAGTGTCAACTAACTGACTTCCAGTCACTCCAGATGTTTCTTGGAAGCTGAAGCTGGGCTTGGGAACAGGAGGCAAGCCAGGGCCAACCCCGTTTCAGAAGAAATGCGGGAGAAAGCATGATTTACATAAGGCAAACAGCAAGCTGCTCTTTCCCATGGCTGGGTATTTCAAAGCGTATTTTGTTTTGATAACAAGGGTCTGATTGCGGAAGGAAGATGCCACACAGGAAGCAACGGGAAATTTAAATACGAATTGTGTTTGTTCTAAGGGGACATCAAAAGGCCGATCGTGGGTAAACAACTTGTCAGAGAAGAACCCGGAAATTAAGCAAGAAATCTGACAGAGCGAGGATTTTCTTTCCAGACAGCTACCATGCGAGTCCCCGGCAGTGGAAGCAAAAGGCCATGCAAGGTGCTGCAGCAAAGCCACATGTTCCTCCACAGCTCAGTGGTATAGCAGGAGGCCCCATCAGCAAGCCCAAACTCCTCGGGGTGTGGCTGTGGAAGGCCCCTGCCTGAAGCCCTGGAGAAATGCTGTCCCTCAGTGTTCACAGCTCTGTACTAGATTGTCCCATTGTCTGCCCAAATGAGGCAACTGCCCATGTTCCCAGGAGCAGCAGAGGTCTTATTCCCGCACAGATGTCCCTCCGTGTCGTAAGTTTAACAAGTAACGACTTCGCCTATGAAAGGTTCACCCCAATCACTAGGTGGCTGAAGATGAGGCCTGATTCCCAGATCTGACTTCAGAAATGCATTCCAGAAATGCACCCAACTGTGAATCACCACACTCACAAAGACACACACTGGCAGCAGGCGTGGTTCTTGCCACACCAGCTGCTGCATGGATCTCTGCTCGGCATCTGCAGAATGAGGCAATTCCTGGCTTCTTCGAAAGCATGCCCTGTTATCAGACTCGCGCATCAACCTTCTAGCCTTGAGAATTCCTCCTCTGCCACTGATAGCAAATAAAGCAGTTCCTTTCCTGATCTAGATGGTCTGCTATCCTTTTTGTGCCAGAGGGACGTGTTCATGGCCTCAGACAGGCATCCTCAATAAACAAAGCCCACTCTCAGTGCCTGAAACCTTTCCTGGTATAATTGGGAGAAGGTGGAAGGAAGGCCTTCAACAAAGCCGTGGCCATTGTGGCATCATTTTGTCCTGTCCATCACAGGCAGAACTCCTGACCTTTGGGGCTCTGCATCACACTTGGCCAAAAGCTTGTTGCTCATGTTTGCCTGGACATGTGCTTTGTTTGCTAAGCCTTTCGTGTGCTAAGCGGGCCCTCCCCTCTCACACCCCTCCTCCGCACACTTCTCCACCCTGTGGAGTAGGGACAACAGCACTCCGGGAAAGGACAATGTGAGGCTCTCAGCAGCAAAGGTCAGCCCCTTAGAAGCAGGTCATTAAGGGGATCCAGGCCAAAGGGCCAGCTGACCAGCTCAGGCGTTTTCATTAGCTGGTGCCCAAAGGGATGCTGATAAGCTGTCTCCCTTTTGTCTCCAGGGAGGTGGGGGCAAGAGTCCAGCTGGCTGGCAGCAATGGTCTCACAAGAGTTCAGGAAGGAGCCCTCTGGGATTGGCCCAGGGGCACCATAAACCAGCTGTAGGTGTCAGTGCTGCCTAGCCAGGCCATTGGTCTGCCTAGTCCACTCTGGTCTGCCTTGACCAGAAGTGGCCCTACAGGGGAGGGCAATGGCAGGAGGTCTGTGATCTGTGGATCACTCCATGAGCCACACTGCACGAAACATTGTCCCGTAGAAAAATCAGTCACGTTGCAAGTGAAATTTGACCTGACTTAGCACCCGGTATTTTAGCCTTCTGTTAAATGTTCCATGGTTTTGGTTGCTTTACAAAGCACACTTTTTAAGGCTGCCGAAGCTGCTGTTCATTCGGGCTCCACAAGGTATCTGAGCGCAGACAGGTATTTCTCAGCACTGCAGCTGGGAATCCTTTCTTTAAACCCAGAGATGCCAGAAGCTGAACTTACCTTCGGCATGCAAAAGATGTACTCCACCACTGAGCAATTTATACTCCTGATTAGAAGGTGTTGTACAGCCATTCTGTCTTTTCTTTCTTAATAGATTATCTGTGGTCAGAGAAAAGGCTGGGGATGCTATGAGACAACACAGGAAGGTTAAGGGTGGGCAAAAGTATCAGCTGCCCCAACACCCAGAAAGCCCAAATAAACCTGGGACAGGTTTATTCCCACTCCTTCCCAGGAAAGAAAACTCAAGATACAATGCTATTATTTATTGGCACATTGTGTTTATAGCCCACCCTTTTCCCCTCTGCTCCTTGCCGCATTTGAAAGAGCTGCAACGGTTGCCTATTAAAATGCAACCGCCCCATCTCTCAGCGGCTAAGGGCGAGGGTCACAAAGCCCTGGATTCAAATCTTACCATCTGCAATGAATGCACTAGGGAGCTTCAGGTCTTCCGTTCTCTCCCTCCCACACCCTATCTGCAGAACTTAGGCAATATAGCTATTCTGCTATACCTGTTTCTTAGAAAAAAGATTCCTGGAAAGTATGTGGATGAAATACGTTCAAGACAGCCAAGTTCTATTTCAGTGCTAAGAATAATTGTTCAGCTTTTCCCTCTTGTAATGGAAGCTTTTAGCATGTTTCTCAAAATTGTCACTGTTGGGGTGTGCACTTGCTTGCATGGGCTGCAGGGGGGGGCAGGGGGAGTGCCCAAAGAATGGAACTGGCTCCAATATTCAGAAGCAAATCCCTTCTCTGCATCCCCACCCCAGGTTTGCTCGGTCCCGCATCTGTGTGTTGGCTGGAACAACTCCAGTCAGTATAACTTGGCTGCAGTTTATCTCAACTGGTGCAAAGAGGCATAATGCATTTCTAAATGGCCGCAAGCTTTAAGCCAAGAGGATTCACCTCTCCTGGCTTTCTATCTTCTTGCAGAGATAGTGCTTCAAAAGCAATGCGGAGGAAATAGCAGAGCGCTTTGAAGACCGGTGAAAGGGAGTCAAGTGCAGCTGCCTGAAATGGCATGGCAAAGCACAGCTATTTGCCCTCCAGGTCCCAGACGGAGAGTGTTCTTTTTATTTTTATTTGAACTGCAGCATCTTCCTTTCCCTCTCTAATGGAGAGCGTCAAATCAAAATGTCTTTTTAAAGCCATATGTCAGGCCTGCATGGTGCAACGGATTATGCCGGTTATCTGTCACATGAGAGGACTTTAAAATGGACTTCCCTGTTTCTCAGCAAAATGGGATGGAGCGGGTTGGGCGTCATCCTGGGGAGGAGAGGAAATGGAAGATCCGGCTCTGAGAGCCATTATGCCCCCAGCTCTACATCTCTGGAGGCTGTTGCTCAGGAACCCGGGGTTTGCCACCGGGGATACATTCACAAGGTAGTGACAGCCCCCTGTGGCTCTCTAATGGCACAGAGCTGGTGGCGTGGCGTGGTCTGGTGGTGCGTGTTGGCCTGGGGACCAGAAGACCCGGGTTCTAGTCCTCACGTGGCCATGAAGCTCACAGGGTGACTCTGGGCCAGTCCCAGACTCTCAGCCCAACCTCCTTCACAGGGTTGTTGTTGTGAGGATAAAATGAAGCTAAGTAAGCCACCATGGGTTCCTCGCAAGAGGAAAAAAGTTGGGGCTACCCTTGAAGACGGTTCAGAAACTGCAGCTGGTACAGACTGTGACCTGGAGGTCTGAACGTATAAGATCCGTTCTGGCCCACCTGCCTGTTTGCTTCTGGGCCCAATTCAAGGTTCTGGACTCACCCAATAAACTCTACATGGCTTGGGACCACAATACCAGTTGGACTGCCTCTCCCAACCCCAACCTACCCAGACACCATGCTCCACTTCTGGCACCTTCCTCTGTGTGCCAAACCCTCAAGAGACTCGGAGGGTGGCAACTGGGAGGAGGGCCTGTTCTGTGGTGGCCCCCCTCTCTGGAACAGCTTCCCTCCTGCAGCCTGCCTGGCACTAAATTTGCCATCTTTTCACCACCAGGTTAAGACAGGTTAAGAGCCAGTGTGGTGTGGTGGTTAAGAGCTGGGACTGGGACTCAGGCGATCCGGGTTCGAGTCCCCACTCAGCCATGGAGTCAACGGAGTGACTTTGGGCCAGTCACAGACTCTTAGCCCAACCTACCTCACAGGGTTGTTGTTGTGGGGATAAGATGGCAGAGGAGAATGATGTAAGCTGCCTTGAGCCCTTTGTAGGAAAAAGGCAGGATATAAATAAAAAAAAAAATAAATCATAACATGGCAACACGGTTTCCATGCTGCTCCCTCCATCATCCCATACTGGCCACATCTCCCAGCAGCCCCTGCAAGTGGAATCTCCTTCCTTGCTCTGGATGGACGGTTGCTCTGGATGGACTTCAGCAGCCTCCTCCTGATTGGTCTGCTGAGGTTTTGAGGCGGGTTCTCCCTCTTCCAAGTGTCCCTGCATCTCTGCCACTCCAGCCCCCAAACCTTTTTTTACTGGAAATAAAACAAATACTTCTGCTACAATTTCCCCTTCTCCCTCTGAGTATTCACCCACTTTCTCCCTGTTTCAGAGGGTAAACAGGGTTACTGATGCATTGCTCAGCCAGTAGGAATAAAGGGAGTGATAAAGTGGATGTTGCTAGGGTGGTGTGGGCAGTAGAAACTGGATGCCTAGAACAGCCCCTTTCATTGCCACTCTTTCCACAAGACTCTATGGTTTTGTTTTGTTTTTTTTACCACTACATGTTGCTTCCAGGTCCAGAGGTCACGAGAAGCTGCAGTGAAGCATGGAAATCTTACAACAAACCATTGATTCTCTCTGTTTTTGGGAAACCCAACGTATTGTGCTGAAACACCTTGGACTGGGTTCCGATGAAATGACAGACCAACAATGTTGTTGTTGTTAGTTGCAAAGTCATGTCCGACCCATTGTGACCCCATGGACAACATTCCTCCAGGCCTTCCTGCCTCCACCATCCCCAGAGACCACTTAAGCTCACACCAACTGCTTCAGTGACTCCATCCAGCCACCTCATCCTCTGCCGTCCCCTTCGTCTTTTGCCGTCAATCGTTCCCAGCATTAGGCTCTTCTCCAGCGAGTCCTTCCTTCTCATTAGGTAGCCAAAGTATTTGAGTTTCATCTTCAGTATCTGGCCTTCTAAAGAGCAGTCAGGGTTGATCTCCTCTAGGAAGACCAACAATAGTACAGATTAACCACGGGTTCTCATGAACTGCAAATAGTGACCAGCCGAAATTTAATCAGCACACTTCACTGCTGGGCAAGGACTGAACCAGGGCCTCCCCAGTCCCAGCTGGACCCTCCCACCGCTCTGGTGCCCATTCTCTTTTTCAGGTTTGCTTTTCCCCTTACTAGCCACACAGACAAGCACAACCATTCAATACACTCTGAATGGTGCAATTCAGAGTGAAAGCAACTCTTCTGAGAACAGTCACATGTGTAACCCTTATTCATGAGAATTACACATGAATAAGATGACATCACTGGGAACAGATGGAGCCAGTTCAGAGGGAGGGAAACTGTCCTGAACCGTTGGGTCAATTTTGCCCTCTTTCAAACATCAGTGAAAGGGGGGATGCTCTTCGATGCTACAGTAAATGTTTATTTATTGTTGAATTTCTGTTCCGTTAATCAGTAGTCCAGCAGGGGTCTCTGAGTTTATGAAAGCACCACTGTTTTCAGATCGTCCCTCATAAAAGCCCACTGCCCAGTCTTCCTCAAGGACAATTGTAAATGTCAGCAGTCACAGAACAAAATTGAAGCGAAGCCATTGACATTAAAAACATATTGAATTGCACTCCTTTATGTTCCCATCAAAGTTCAAAATGAATAAAACAAGAGTTAGCATTTGTTAACTGTGTTATTCCTGCCTTTATGTATTATCTGTGAGTATATAAGCCCTTTTTAAGGAAAACTAACACTAAAAACATCAAATGCACCAGTTTGGGTAGCCCATACTGGCAAGTCAGAACATGGTATAATTGCAGATTTGTCACTTCCTCTTTTAAATACATGTAAAGAACTAGAATTCTGAATCAAAAGGCACTCATCTCTATCAAGGTAGTCACTGCATTTATTAGCTTGTGCAAGTGGTGTATTTTAAATTATGCTTTCAAGAGGCTTAGGGGATTGTTTCCACCCATTTAGCCTCACAACAGCCCTTGAAGGTAGGTTTGGCAAAGATGTAGTAACCGCCCCAAAATTTATGCCTGAATCGGAATTTTGAGCTAAGACCTTTTGCCTAAGAGCCTTCCACAGCCTGGGGTGTTCTTCCAGATGTGTTAACTACAACCCTCATCATCCCTGAGCAATGAGCATGCTGGTTGGGGATGATGGGAGTAGTAATCCAGCCCATCTGGAGAGCACCAAGCAAAGAAGTGCAGTGAAAGTTCTGTGTATTGTTTGGCACGACTCTGTGTGAATTTATGGCCTTCAAAGCATTTTTTTTAGGATGCTGGTCTCTGGATGTCCCCAAGGATCCTTTTAGGAAAAAACCCCATACATCTAAAAAACATAATGCATGACTTGCCCTGTAGATTAAGGATGCAGGGCAGGAGGAAATATGGCCCTTGCCCAGCGTGGAAGCTTAGGGTCTATTAATCCCCACTTTGGGTGCATATGACTCTCTTCTCTTAATTAAACATGCCTGTTGTAATCCGATGAGCGGTGATGCACTGAGACTTTTTGTTCTAAGCCATCTGTGACAAGGAGCCAAGGAAAGAGAGGCTGAACTGAAGGGCCTGGGGGAGGAACAGCCCTCGCTCCCAAATCTCTTCCTTTGGGACTGCCCCACCGCCAACCTGTTTCAGCTTTTCAGAAGTTCAGAGCAGAACAACCTTGCCCTGTTCGCCCTAGACTGGAAGACTGAAGGCGTCTTTGCCTGCCAATCCTTGCTGAGAATGTGGTTTTGGCAGTCTGAGGTGATGCTTTGAGACAAGGGTGCCTACTGTGAAATTCACGTCCAGTAGGAGATGAGAGAGGAAGCAGGCTCGTTCCAGAGGACTTAATTTTTCTTCTTCCCTCCTCTTTGCCTTTTCCTCATGTGTCGTATCTTTAAGATGTTAAGTCTATGGGCAGAGAATCTCTTTCTTCAGATTTGTGAGACACAGCCTAGCGATGTCAGGGGACAGAGATCTGTGATGGCTCTTAAAAGACAAACTATCCAATGCCTTTGTAGGCCCAGGAATGTGACCTATTGATAAAGGGAGAGTTCTGGAGCTGTAAAGGCCCTGAAAAACAGAAAAATCCATTAAAAATGGAATTTCAGGAAGCATAAAACTCTTGCGCAATAGCTTCACTTTCAGAACAGTTGTAGATGATAACTTGCCCTTTCTTTGTATTTTATTTTATTTGCTTAAAATAATACTGGTCCTCTAAGATGCAGAATTCAAAAGTCGCAATCCCAAAGATTTAAATCTTTCAGTCTGAAGCTCTGAGAATGAACCCTAAAACCCAGCAAAGGGGATCATGGGAATTGAGCTCCACATCTGGATGACTGATATTACATCTGTATTTTTTGACATACACTCCTGGCTTATTTCTATGGTGAATTCTAAGTGCTGAGTCTTACCTTTAAAAAGCCGTTGAGTTAAATGCAAGGCACAAGGCAGTGGAAATGGTAGCCAGCGCTACCTCCATTAACAGACCTCCATGTTTGGAGTTTGTGCGCATCAAGGGCAGAAAACCTTGGATCGCGCCCTTGTTGTTGTGATGTCCCATCCAGTCATTTTATTTATTTTATTTAATTAAAACATTTTTATGCTGCCCCATTCGCCGAAGCCTCAGGGCGGCTTACAAAAATACATTAGAAACCACCTAAATAAAAATTAAAATATATACATTAGAATAATAATAATAATTTAAAACACACACACACACACAATATAAAATAAGCCGCCCTGGCCAGATAAGATTCAATAGTATTAACATTTAAAATGCTGCTTAATGTATGACAACCTATGAATGAAGCCCCTTCCTGAGCAGCTCTCCCAAATTGTATTGCACCCTAGCGCTTGTTAATTTGTATACTGGCATTGTATTGTGTATCACGTGGCCTTCTTTGATGACCTGAAAGGGACCAAAAGGCAAAGTAGCAAATCTTTTGATCAAAATAAAATATGCATATCTGTAATATGCATATTCTACCTCCGCAGTGGTGCCTTTTCATAGGCACCCGGGCTTGCTGTTTCAGTTATAAATCAATAATAATTCAATATTATAAGGCCTCATTCTTAGAGTGGTGATTAAAATCTGGTCAGCAACTGAAGCTTATGGGAGAGTAAATAATGGCCACTGTTCACTTGCTGACAACAAACCCTCTTTGGGAGGAAACAGTTGTGCTGCAACAGCGACACTGCCAAGGAAAGAATCCTCCATACGCACGGCTTGGAATCGGACAACAATCCCTTCTGGATTCTTTTGCCCACAACGAGGGAGCCTCATAGTATCTGGTTAATGTGAAAATAGGAGCTATATGAGATGCCGAGTGGGGTCGCTGGGGCTTTGGGTTTTCTCGTGGCGGAACCACGAAGTGCCACAAAGGCCCTCGTGATGCTGATTTTAACAATGATGCCAGAGCTCAAGTGTTTTATTATCTCAGTGTGTTATGTATCTGCTTTGAAAATGTGAACAAAGAGCACTTAAAAGGTCTGCTGAGACTTACCCCATCCGGCAATTTTTGATGTGCAGTTTAATTGATTCTGAAACTTAAATTTTTCCAGAGGGAAAAAAGCCAACCAGAAAATAACATATAAAGTAATCAAGGTCTTGCAACACTTCAGCGAGCATGAGTTACTCAACATTATGATTCACTGACTGTTCCAAAGCTGGTTAAACCAAGTCATTGTTGTTCCAAATTGGGGTTGGAGTTTGACCCCCACAATTTTAAGTGGTCCTACTTTGAAATCAGTGGCATGGAAGTTAGGCATGTCCCAGCATTGTTCCCAGCAGATGTGGGCAAATAAAGCTTCATGTACTCAAAACGTGCGTGAAACACAGAGTATTTCCAAATGAGACTTCAAAGTCACCATCTCCTTGCCTCATTCATGGAATTTTACAGGCATTCCAGAAATCATCACCCCCTTGTTTTACCCTCCTGAGTTTTCTCCGCAGGTTCTCCAGTCTTTCTCAGTTGTCAAACACCAACTGGACCTGGCCACTACGGCAAATAGGATGGCCACGTGTAAAGCAATTAAACAAGGACAGGTACCACTGAAGAAGACACCTCTCTGCCTGAAATCTGCCTATGCTAATTTAGGCGCTTAGGTGCAAATGTGTAAGTAATTACCAGATTTCAGATAGAAATAGTATGGAATGTGGGTGCCACTTTTGCATCAGCAAAGAAGACACAGGTATAAATGCAAATGTAGACATCGTTCTTGTCATTTAAATAGAAAAACAGTTTGATGGAGGGGAAGGCTGTGACACAAGCCTTGCTGGGCAAGTCCAGGGCCCCTGAGCTCCCCTTTTATGGTTATTGATCTTTTAACTGGGGTTTTATATGGAACTCATTGCCATGGGAAGTGGTGACGGCCACCAATCTGGATGGCTTTAAAAGGGGACTGGGCAGATTCATGGAGGAGGAGGAGGAGGCTATCCGTGGCTGGCCATGGGCTCCCTCCTCCACCAGAGGTGGCCTGCCTGCATACCCCAATTGCTCAGGAGCCGGGGAGGAGGAGGCCTTGCACCCATCCTGCTGGAGGGATCCTGTGGGCGGCTGGTTTGCCCCCATGAGTACGGAGTGCTGGACTGGATGGACCTTGGCTCCAACCCAGCATGGCTCTTCTTAGGTTGTTATGATAGGATAGCCCTTCAAAAAGAGGACTGTCCTCTTTAATCAAGAACACACGGCCACCCTACAATTGTACCAAGAGACAACACTGGCTGCTAAAAGCAGGCTGTACTCCATCGTTTTCCACATCGTCTCAAATGCCTCTCTGCTTTTCTTCACCAGTTCTGTCTGGGCCGGACCTGGGACCGCCGATCTGCTGCCTGACGGATCTAGCGTCTGTTGACATTCCCAGGGATATGACTGCATCTTCAGAGCGCTGTCAGGAAAGGGAAAACGAACGGCACAGCCCAGCTGTAGGGAACCTCCTACACTCCTTGCAGCTGGAAGGAACCGCTTTTGACCTGTTCCCCCAGACGACCGAATGCCCTGCGGATGCTTTTCCGCAGACTGTGCGCTCCGCCCACCACTGCATGTTTCACAAGCCACCTCAGTCCAGCCAGGCGGTAGCAGAGGGCTGCAGACGGTCCCATCCGGTCCTCTGCAGCCAGAGGAAAGGCAGCTGCGGCCAGGAGGAGAGAGTGGGGAATGGGTGCGGTGTGGGAAAGCAGATGTGGGGGAATCCAGGGGGCTCACCCCCTTTTTAATGGGCAGATGGCACATTGCATGGAGATGCCAATGCGGATGGGATGGTTCTGTGGGTGCCTTCCAGGAAATACCGGCCATCAGCTCGGTCCAGGGCGCCTTGGACACTGACCAGCAAGCCACAGGAATGCTGGAGGGTGCAAGTCAGCTGGAGTCTGCGTCAGTGAGTGCTCAGAGCCCCAGATGGATGGGGGTGGGGGGCACGCAGGAGAGCCTCCCCGGAGGAGGGGAGTCTGAGTCCCATGGCTTCCTACCCCACAGGGCCCAGCTGCTCAAGGGGGAATCACAGGCTCAAGTGCCGCATCGCCACAGTGCCAAGCCCCAGGCGAGCTGCCGCATCGGCAGGCTGGACCAATCCGGCGAGGAACAAGCTATCAGTGGCTAGTAGCTGCTGTGCTCCCGTCTTGCCTGGGGGTTTCTGGGGGCAATTGGTTGCCCACCATGAAAACAGAATGCCACACCAGACGGGCTTGGTTGGGTCTGATCCAGCACAGCTCCTCTGCTCTTCCGGTCCACCTCCCTTGCTTTCCACTCCATCCAGCGTCAGGATTGGCTCTTAGGAAACACACCACCCAAAAAAGTGGAGGAAAGAGGACACCTCTGTGCATAAAGTCTGCATGAGCTAATTTACATGTGGATGCAAAGTGAGAAATTATTATACATTTAAATAATAATTAAAGGTGCTTGCTTTAACATATAAAGTCCTATTTTGATTATTTTGGTAATTTTAGTGACATTGCTGTCTTAATCCACACCGTTCTAAATTATTATCCCTCAGCTGTGTACTGTTTTGTTTTATTGTTCTTTTGCTTATTGCTGCATGTTTTAACTGATTGCTTTTATTCTTACAGTGTGTTTTATCTCATTGTCATCTGGCTAGAGGGTCCTTGGGCCAATATAGCAGAATACAAATTTAATAATAAATGAACAAAATAATAAATAAGCTAGACCTAACAGTACATCTGATCTTACGTAGAAGACTGTGACCTATTCCATTAGCATTCTAGGTGGTGGGCATTGGTGGACAACTTCACAGTTGCCTCTTCCTTTGGATGGTCCTTTATCTTTGAGCTAGACTTGTACCGGACAGCCCATCAGACAGAGGACACCTTCAAAATACAGAACAGTCCTCTGTCAAGGAGGATACATGGCCACCCTCGGGCCCCATTTCCCTGGGGAAATCCACTGAGCCCATTGAGCTTGGCCAGGACTGAGCTGTGGGGCTGAGGTCCAGGGTCACACAGCTGGGCACACCACCCTCACCCCCTCCCGCCCCCAGGAGGAGCAGTTGTTGAGGGATGGAGGGAAACGGAGGCCAACTCCACGAGACTGCAAGCGTGCAGAATATTCTTTAGCTCGTTTGGCAAACCATCATGTTGCCCTAACCTATCTGCAATCGGAGGCGATCACAGAGCTTGGAATGACGGTTGGGTGGAAGGAGAGAAGACCAATGGCAGTTGCGTATTTGCAATCGAAGCAATCCTTGTGGCCTTCCTCATGGCAGGGGCCTCAGGCGGATAAGGCCAAGGTCTCGGAGAGCTTACCCAGAGACCTGCCCCGTTGCCTTTCTGCTAACTACCGGCAAGAGGTGAGAGAGACTTGGGTGCTCGGCTGGTTCCTTGCTCTGCCGTGCTCTTGGCTGACCTCCGGCCAGCACTGTTGGCCTGTGCCTAGAGAAAGGCTTTCTCTGAATGCTTCCCATGACCTCTGCCCGCCATCCCAGGCCTGGTCCTGCAAGCCGGGATCTCCTGACCAACCCTGTTTGGCCCACGTGGGACAATCCTATCCCAGCCAGCCTCACTCTAGAAATTGCACATGGGAGAGGGTTAAATGACCAGAAGAAGGCCAGGAGAGCCCGGCTGGGTAGGCCAAGGGGCCACGGAGCCCCCCAGTCTGCCCGCAGTGGCCAACCGGCTGCCTGAAGGAAGCCCACAAGCAAGACAGGAGTGCAAAAAGTCCCCCTGCCCATGCTCCCCGGCAACTGGAGTACAAAAGCAGAGAGCACACAGCCCTCCCAGCCATGGACAGAGCGCTCCTCCATGAAGTTGTCCAAGTGCATTTCAGAGCCCTCCAACTTGGTGGCATTTCCTGCATCGTGTGGCAGGGAATTCCTCTGTTCCTTTCCTTTGCCCCCGGAGTCCTATCCATCAGCTTCATGGAGTGAATCCAAGTTGTAGCATTATGGGAAAGAATAGTGGCTCCCCTTCCCCCACATTATGCATAATTCTGACTCATTTTTTTCCCAGCGAAACAGCCCAGCTGTTGCCACTGTTCCTCACTTTCCAAGCCACTCCAGCTTTCCATCCTAGTTGCCCTTCTCCGCACTTTTTTCCACCTGAGCAATGTCCCTTGTCAGGTGCCCCTGCCACAGTTGTGCAGAACATTATTATTATTATTATTATTATTATTATTATTATTATTATTATTATTATAACATTTCTATGCTGCTCTAAGTGCAGCCACACTGAAGATTTATATAAGGGGAGAAACATAGAAACATGGAAAGTCAGAAGGGGACTCCCGGGCCATCTAGTCTGACCCCCGGCTCCAGCCGGCTCCACTCACGACATGCCCACTATGCATGTCCAGCCTGTCTTTGAACACCCGCACCAATGGGGCCTCAACCACCTCCCGTGGAAGCCCATTCCACACCCTGGGGGTCCTGACTGTCAGGAAGTGCTTCCTGGCATCCAAATGGAACCTTGGCTCCCTGAGCTTTGCTCCGTTGGAGCGCATCCTGCCTTCCTCTGCAGGGGAGAACAGGTCTCTACCCATCTCCATGTGACACCCCCTCACATACCTGCATGTCACCAACAGATCCCCTCTGTGTCTCCTCTTCTCCAGGCTGAAGAGACCCCGTTCCCTCAGTCTCGCCTCATATGGCTTCCCCTACAATCTGGCCAACATCCTCATGGCCCTTCGCTGCACTGATTCCAACCTTCCTATATCCCTTCTGTAATGAGGGGCCCAGAACTGAGCACAGGACTCCAGCTGCGGGCACACCAGAGTCATATAGAGTGGTAGTAATACCTCTCTTGATCTCGTAAGCCATGGCACTTTTATTTTCAGTTTCTTTCCCAATTCTGCCTGACGTGGGGCTTGTGTTTTTCGCAGGCAGTATGCTCTGGCCTGATATTTTCATCAAGATTTCCATCACCTCCCCAGGATCCCTTTCTCGACCAGTTAATGCTAGCTCTGATCCCGTACTTGAAGTCGGGAGTTTTGCTCCAGCGTGCGCACACACATCACTGACATGTCTCAGAGAAAACTGGAGCATAACCGTTCTTTCCCTTAAGCAGCCTTCCAAGAGGAGGAAGTGTTCTTGTATGGGGTCTGGTGAGGTTTTCTCTTGGCCAGAAACAGATGCATGACCTTATTGATCTAAGCCTCCACGCGAAGGATTTGTCCTACTGCCCCAGTGGGTCTTAGAGCCCTTGGATTTGCCTCTTGCATGTTTTTTACCATGTATTATTCATTTTCTCTTATAAACTGGCCTCTATCCACAGTTGATCCTGGGGAGAGGATACAAAAAGACAAATGTAATATAAAAAGAGCTGTAACTGGACAAATTAAGAGGCATGCCAATGATTCCAGCAGCGAGCAAAGAGCGAGTGTTGGTGGTATAGAAATAAAATCAAGAAAATCAAGAAAGAAATCCTTCATGAAAGGATGAAGGATATGAAGGCATGTTTTTATGTGGTACAGCAAAGACAGTAAGGATGGCAGCGAGCGTATCTCCCTGAGAGAACATTCCAAAGACGAGGTGCCACCACCAAAAAGACCCTCCCTTGTGTAACGGTATGATGCATTTCTCCCAGGAGTTGTACTTGCAGCAGGACCCGCTCTGCTGATTTAATGCAAGGGAGGAAGCGTTCCCTCAGGTCCTTGGAATCTGAGGTTGCAGCAGCAGTACATGGCCATCCGTGTGCTTGGCGTGAGAGGTCAGGTCTGTGCCCCAAGGAGCTGAGCGTTTATAACTAACAGCAACAGCAAAGCGCAGGCAGAGGCTGGGAACCAGTGCGGAGTAGTGACTGGACTGGACTCTAGTCCTTGCTGTGTGACTTTGAGCCAGCCCTCACTCTCAGCCTCGCAGGGTCGTTGTGAGGGAGAAGCAGCAAGCAAGAAGGGTGCATAACAAGAGGGAAAAGGCAGGATGTTGTCGGGATATAATGAAACAAGCGGGGAAGGCAGCCGCATGGGACTGTTTCAGACGTTCAGGCTGGGCTGCAGGAAGTGGGCCAGGCTGAAAAGCAATGCCTGCAAGGCCAAGGTGGGATTCAAGCCGGGAAGAGGGCAAGCCGGGTGGCCTCGCACTGCATTCTGGGGAGCAGCTCCGAGCAGGGAGAGCAGCAAGGCAGAATGTGCTGGGGGGCTGGACGGAGCAGGAGAACGACTCTCCGAGCAGGGGGCAGTCCTGCAAGCTTCCTGAGGTTCTCCGGGGCTGGAAGGCACCGGATTCTTTGGCATCCCAGCTCCAATGTCCTGCAATCTCAGAGCTGGAACTCTGGAGGCCGAATCCCACCCCACCCCCTTGCAGCCAGCCTGGAAAGCCCTGCACCCTCTGCCTCCCGGAGCTCAGAAATCTTCCCTGGAGGGGAGAAATGGGGGCATGCTGAAGCGCAGGCGCTTTACACTCACACCCATTCTGATCCGTGTCTTAGCCACCTCCCTCCCTTCTCTAGGACTTTATCTAGGCAGCTGAAAATGACCGTGTAGATAAAAATCCAGGGCTAGGTGTTTAGTGCTCGGGGCATAGGGCAAGGGCGGGGAGGGGGGGGTGGGACAAGACCAAGCCAGAAGAACAAACTGACGCGATCGTATGCCGCCGACAGCAGGGGATTCAACACCCAGCTGCAGCACCGAGGTCGTTCTGCGCACCCTTCCCTTATTTTGCTCGGTGGTTTTGCATCCGCCCATATCCCGCCGATCGTCCTGCTTCTGGCTGGAGGACGTTGGCTATGGCCATCTGCAGATAGCAGGGGACTGTGTGCAACTTGTGCGGTTTAATAACCACAGTGTTGTCCTTGGAACTGGGAAGCGAAAGGCTAATGAATGCGAGCTCTTAAAAAAATCACTATTTATTATTCGTGTTGCTATGGAACACAGATGTCCGCAAAGAGAAGGAACGTGGTAATAAATAAGATCTTTAACCACGACCATTTTGACAGGAGACGTTTCAGTTAACTCGTTGTTGCGATAAAGATTTCTGCAAATGCTCCAGCAAATTTCGTAGATGGAGTATAATTGCAGCTTACTGGAGGAGAAAATAAGAGGAGTCTTCCTGGAGCAGAGCAGGGTCACAGAAATATAGACTCATGGAACAGTGGAGTTGGAAAGCGCCTGTGAAGCTATGAAGCCCGGCCCCTGCTCAATGCAGAACCCCAAGTTAAAGCATTCCTGCCAACAGCACCCTCCCATCCATGTTCCCCAGTAACTGGTATCCGTATGTCTACTGAGGCTCATATTGAGCCATCCAGGTTTGAAGCCAATGGAGATCTTCCCCTCCATGGATTTGTCCAATTCCCTTTTAAAGCCACCCAGATTGGTATGGTATGAATTCCATAACTTATTTCTGTGTTGTGTGAGGCGCGTCCTTCTGTCCCTCCACGAACTCCCACCAATCTTCGTGGCTCTCCTCCACTTTCTCCACACCGTGCCTCGTTCTGTGACCCTCAGTCAGGCCTCCCTGCAGCTGTCTTTTCTCTAAGCTAAATTGTCCCGGCCACAAATGGCATTCCAAACGTTTTTGCTCACGGTACCAGAAAAGCCGATCTGTAGGACCTTAACCACCATCTCAAATGGTCTTCGAAGGGAACGGTTTGGTTCAGCTCCATGGTCAACCATGGACTACTTGGCTGGGCCTGAAGCAACAACCTGCTTTCCCCTTCTGAAAATGGAAAGCCCAGTGGCCTTTCTGAGGAGCCTCTTGAATTCCGCAGAGGTTCTGCAAAGCATCTGACTTCCTACTTAGCCTCGTGAGGTTCCCAGCTTTTGTATATAGCAAAGCAAGGTTATGGTCTACACGTGCGTATCTCTGTGTGCACAGGAAGCAAGCAGCAGAGAGTCAGGGGTGCCATGTTCCCTCCCTGTGCCTCTTTTCTCACAGGTACACAGGTGCGCAAGGCTTGTCCACCACCTTTCTGTTCCCCAGGGCCTCAGCCTGAATATTACTCCCGCTGAGCCTTTGGGTGACAGATTTCTATCTCTTACGCATGCAATCTTTGCTGTGAAAAGACAAGCCTCAATGCACACGGACAGAAACTGGAGGGAGGGCCTAAGCCAGATCCTTATTGGTCAGGGTATGTGCCTGTCAGTGTCAGGCCCAGTTCCTTCTGCTGCCTCCATGTCTGCAGAAACAAAAAGATGCAAAATATGCAGATAAACTTCCAGCTATTTGTCTCCCGTAGCCTGGAAGTAGACAGATTTTGGGCTTGTGGGATGTACTTGTTTTCCCGAGACCACAGAAGTCCCCCAACCTCAGTTGCTGTTCTTAGGCCAACGGGGTCTGCAAATTTTCTCAACTGCTACACATCTCCAGCTAGGTCTCCATTCACTATAAAAATTGCCAGCCTCAGCATCCCTTTACCCAAAACTGAAGCCATCTTAACCTAGAAGGTTAATTGGGTGGTAATTTGTGCCTTCCTCTTTTCTCTCCTTCCCTCAAACAGACTTCCTGAAGTGAGTGCCTTCCAGATAACCTGTGGCTCCAAGGTCAGTGGCCACCTTGACCTGGTCCACATGACGCAACCTACCATGGGTGACCAGCAATGGTGGGTTGTGGTATGGTATGAACCCAGCAGTTTCTGCTGAATAGCTTATTTTTCATGAACAAGCCACCCTGAGAACCCATGGCAGGCTTTAGGGTTGTTGTCTTGCCCAAATTTGGCAGGGCAATTTTATCATAGGATGGCAGGAAAGCTACATTGGCTGTGTGGGTGGGGGGGGGGGGGGGGGGGGTGGGAGAGGTCGGTCTTCAGAGTCTCAGTTCCAAGATCCTGGGGCTCAGACTAATCCTATGGATTCCCGGATGATGTCCAGAGGTCACAGGATCACTCTGCAAATTAACATGCAGAATGTACAGACCTAAACTATGGTAATAAGCTTTGATGGCTTTTGAAAAGACTAAACTAATGCATGGAATGTAGCAATTTGTTTGTTTGTTTGTTTATTAAATCTTTTATATGCCATCCCATATGAGTGGCATCTCAAGAAGGCTCACAATCAATAAAATCAAATACCTTAAAAACAATCTAACAATAAATAATACATAAAACGCAACTGTAGCATTAAAACACTAATTTTTAAAATAATGGTTGAATAAAAAGGTTTTGACCTGGCACCGAAAAGAGTATAAGCTCGGCGCCAGGTGAACCTCTCCGGGGAGCGCATCCCATAATCTGGGTGCCACCACAGAGAAGGCCCTTCTCCGAGTAGATGCCCTTTTTGCCTCCTTCTGGGAGGAAGGCCTCTCCCGCTGATCTTAAGGGATGTGAGGGCATGTAAGGAAGGAGACGTTCCTTCAGGTACCCCGGTCCCTTAAGAACATAAAAACATAGGAAAAGCCATGCTGGATCAGTCCAAGGTCCATCCAGTCCAGCACTCTGTGCACACAGTGGTCAACCAGGTGTGCACAGGATCCCCCAGGCAGGATGGGTGCAAGGCCTCCACCTGCCCAGCTCCTCAGCAACTGGTGTGTGCAGTCAGGCGGCCAATGGTGGAGGAGGGAGCCCATGGCCAGCAAGACTAGTAGCCACAGAGAGTCTCCTCTGCCATAAATCTCTCCAGTCCCCAAGGAGGACTTGTTTGCATGAGCATCATATGATGCCACAGGGGATCTGGAGTTCTGTGGTGCAGTGGTAAAACTGCCAAGCATGACTCCCCCCAAGATGAGGCCTCTGCAGCAGAGGGAGTTTTGGGGCGCCTCTTTTGGTGTCCTGGCAGCTAAAGAGGGAGGCATCTGGTGAGATGCATTCCCAGTGTGGCATGCATTGGATTTGGATGGTGCAGACGGATAAGAATTTCGTTTGGCACGTTGTCTAGTAAGGACATACTCAAATTTACACATTTCTTCATAGAACAGGATGGAAGGAATATGATGCTTTGAAAAATGGATGGGGAATGCTGAACGGGAGGTTTCATCCATCCCCGGCATTATGATTCCTGAGGGGCCCTTCTGTCAACAAGCTCCGTCCTTTTTCTCTTGCGGGTGAAGGGACACCGGTCCCGAATGCCTGGGGATTCCGTGTCACAGCATGCAGGAAGGGATCAAAAGCGTATCTCCTGGCACGGCCTTGCGCCTTTTGTTTTCTCTCCCGCTGTTCTTCCCTTTCCTTGCATTCCTTCTGTTTTCCTTCTGTCTCAATATAAACACCAGTTGGGATTTCTCTCTTGCAAAATGCCGTGTTGCTCCAGAGCCCAACTTGAAATCTGACGAAATCTGCTCTTGATAAAATTTGTTTTCTTTTCTCGCTGGATGGAAGTGCCAATTGCAAAGGAGGTGGGATCTGTGTGCATGGTGTGTGTGTGTGTGTGTGTGTGTGTGTGTGTGAGTGTGTGAGAGAGAGAGAGAGAGAGAGAGAGAGAGAGAGAGAGAGAGAGAGAGAGAGAGAGGAGACAGCACTAGGAGAAACCTAGAGCTCTTTGGTACAACCCAAAAAGCTTCCCTTTATTTGCTTTTTTTCCTGCAAAAGCCAAGGTGAGGAAACAGGGAGGGCTTGGAGACTCCGGTGGCATCACCTGGGAAAATAAAGCCCCTTTCATCTTTGGCTACCTCCGCCTCCTCCTCCTTCCATGCTCTGTGTTTGCAGGCCTGAAGCATTCAGCTGCTTTGACCAACGGCCGTCCCAGGCTGAGAAAGGAAGCATTTCACAGGGGCCGGAAATGCACACCGAACAAGAGGGATATTGTCTTGCACTTCTACCTGGAGTGTTTCTACACACCATGAGCAGGTGTGTGCGTGTGCTTCTGTCGCTCTTCATATACATCCATGCTCACCACGTGCTCTGACCGAGAGGTGAGCTTGTTGGATCAAGTGGATATTTGATTTGAAACATCAAAGCAGTCCTGAGGGCACTCTTAATCATCGTGATAATCAGTCGGAAAGCAACCCCTGGTGGGGAGAGGTCTTGAACATAGCCTGCTGTATTTGGATGCCTGGCTTATCCATCTTCTTCCGAGACATTTCCAAGGCCTTATCTCCCTTGCTCTTACAACAACCCCGGGAGGGAAATCACCCGACAGAGAGGGAGCAAAGGCTGAGATGGAATCACAAACCTTGGCAGCCCTCCCACCCCCACGGAAGCTGGGCTGGGCTCCCCGTGTGCCTCGATAAGGGTGTTCTTTTCTGAGTACGGCTGCACTAGGAGAAGACCTGATGCTGGGAGGGACTGACGGCAAAAGGAGAATGGACGGCAGAGGGTGAGATGGGTGGCTAGCGTCATCGAAGCAGTGAACATGGGTCTGAGCAGAGCCCGGGAGGCATTGGAGGGCAGGGGGACGTGGCCTGATTGGTCCATGGGGTCACGAAGAGTCGGGCATGACGTAACGGCTGAACAGCACACGAGGAACTGAGGAACCTACCTTCCGCTGCAGCCTTTCAGGCATGTTTGGACTGCAACACCCAGAATTCCCAGTCAATGACCCTGCTGGGTGGGAATTCTGGGAGTTGTGGTCCAAATGCCTCTGAAGGCCACCAGGTGTATTTATTTATTGTTTATTTAAAACATGTATATGCCGCCTATTGTGCCACAGCATCTCTAGGTGGCTCACAATCAGACCATTAAAACCATTATAACTTGGGGAAGGCTGTCCTACTGGGTAAACTGTAGGTCCATCGAAACCCATATTGTCTTGTCTTTGCTGATGGTGGGGACTGAGGTGCTCCCTGCAATGGGGAGAGCACCAGCTCAGCCCTATATGCAGCTGGGTCCCAGGGCGAGCAGTGCTCATCTCCACGGCTACCGCCAAGATCTGAAATAACTGTGGGGCTTGCTGGCAGGGGAGAGGGCCCACCTGTTCCTCGCATGCCTGAGCCCCAGCACATGCCAATGGGCATCTGCAGCACCGCCTCTGATCGCAGAGCTGCAGTGGCAGGGAGGGGCTCCATCGCAGCCGCCGACAGCCGCCTGAGAGGGATGGTTCTGCTTGGAGCCCTGCACTGAGCAGGGGTTGGACTAGTGGCCCTCTGCTATCCTAGGAGTCTGTGGATTTCTGATTGGAGAGAGCAGTGGCGATGCACTCCAGGAAGGCTCCTTCTAGGGAGTGAGGACTGAAACCTAAGGGCACCTCTCAGGAGCAACCTGAGTGAGGATTGGACCCTAAGTGCAACCCCCAGGAGGTGGGGGTGCCCTGTGGACTGGAGGTCCAGCCCCCTGTTTTAAGAAGTTGGCCACTCCAGCTAGCAGGTCTGCCATCTCTGAGTGTGCAAGCCGGACAGCTAAGAAAGCTGACAAGAGGAACACGGATGTGTTTGGAGGAGAGCTTGGGAACAGGCCCAACAGGTGGGTCCTAAGTGAAGTCAAGCCAGAGCTTTCCCAGGAAGCAGAAATGATGCCACCGAGGCTGTTGTACTTCTGGCACATCATGAGAAGGCAGGGCTTCCTGGAAAAGACGCTCATGCTAGGGGAAGTTGAAGGGAGGAGGAGGAGGAGACCAGCTATGAGATGGATGGACCTCCGAAAGGAAGACACACCCTTGAATTGTGCAAGAGCTGAGCAGGGTTGTGTTGGACAGGGCGTTTTGGAGAGCACCCATTCATAGGGTTGCCATAAGTCAGAGACAACTTAACGGCCCATTACACCACTCCAAGTGGGCAGCTGTCCTCTGGCATGAACATGTTTGCGCCGTCCGGTTGTGGCACCGGCACACTATTCAGACTCGATCTCGCAATTCAAAGCAGCCTTTGACCAGGCGCTCCTGGGCTGCCTTGCAAAAGTGCGAGATTCCTTGAGAGCGATTCGGGCACAGCTGCAAACCCGCCGCTGCACCAGCTCTGCTGCTGCAGCCAAAAGCAACAGGCAAGATCGGTGCCGTGCCTTTCAGGACTCTTCAGAGAGCCATGTTATTACAGCGCAGGGAAGGAGGGAAGGAGGGCGCGCCAAGCAAAACAGCCGAAGTTTGTGCATGCAAGGGGAATTCTAAAGGAAGCTTCTGCTGAATGAGCCCAGGGGATGCACAGCAAAGCCCCCAGGTGATCCCAGGCTGCACCAGCAAGCCTCAAATCACTTATTCTTAAGGAGTTCCGTTCCGTTCCCTTCCTTGGACAACTCAGGAATTTGTGGTTTGAGGAAACAGAGTTAAACAGGAAAAACCACAGAGAAATGTCGGAGGGCTTTCTGCACGGGAGCCCCCCTGCCCCTCGGGGCTTTCGGAAGGTGTGCAACGTTGCCTTCAGCCCAATGGGGGCCCCAAACCACTGGCCATTTGTAAGAGCAGCCGACCAGTCAAGGGCCAGAGGTGGGACACGTGCTCTGAATGCATCACCCATGACCCATGCGGCTCGATCGGAAGCATCCCAGGAGAGCTTGCAGACGCCCTGGCCTGAAACCAGGGCAGTCCTTGTTCAGTGGGGGTGTGATGCTCTTCCCTGGAATCCGGCTCCCTTCAGGCCGTGATCCTCCTCCTCTGCTTGCCCTGGCTAAGAACGTGAACTGAACCAAAGCTCGTGGGACCCCGGCTGTGCAACCAGCAACCTTCCTGCGTGTCACGTGCAGAAGCAAAAACAGGCTGCCTGCACATGTGCAAGAGGGACACACTCGAGCAGGGCTCACTCGCTGGTCACATGAACCCTTGGCCCACGTGCCAGGACGGACCCATGATTCCAAGAAAATGGGCCAGCATTCAGGAGCAAAACCCAGGGAATCACTGGTCCCTGGAGGCTGCAATGAGCCACAGATGAAACAGTGACCTGGCTTGGAGTGAGGCAATTCCTTATGCTCCTGTGAGCATCCAAAGCTGTCTTTGAATGATCCAGCTCTTGGTTCTCATTTCTCTGTACTTGTGCCAGGATCTCATCAGATCTGGAAAATGTCCTGATGGAAAAGCTATGAGATCTCTTGGAGAAGCACCATGCAAGGCTTAGAAGGACCTGCTACCACCCAAAGGCAGTCTGAAGTGCTTTATCTCAGCCAGTGTCCTTCCTAAATCCTCAGCCCTCATTCTTCCCCTTTGCAGAGAAGATCTGGCTGTAGACAATTCCCTCACAGATTCCCAGGAAGGAGAGGGACAAGCTGTGAGAATAGGACCAGACTAAGATAGCACAGTAAAGCAAGAATAAATTGTCATTGAACCATGGCTTGTTGAAGTGTGGCTTATGGTGTTGTCTGAACCCACCCAAGGTTACAACCCACAGTTCACAACCTACCAACATACCATGGCTTATTTTCATGGCTTTTTGGTGCAGGAGGCGCTCTCTCGTGGATTCTCGTGGCCAGCAGGGACTCCATTCTCCTCGTATCTGGTCCTTCCTGGTTCTGCAAAGCTAACTTCCATGTCTGGTCAGAAGAATTTGGATTAGTTGTTGGGCATGTTGGCCAGGAAGCCACCCAGGGCTTCCTTCATACCTTTGAATCCACCACAGGACAGGGCCAGCTCTGCCCATCCAAAGCAGAAGGGTGGAGGGGTGGTGGAACTTTCACTTTAGCCTTCTGAGTAAAGGGACTGAGGCTGGTGGTACAGCAGGACCAAGGTCTGTAGGGACACCTGGCACTTAGCATCACTTCTCGTCCCCCTGAGCTGAGCTGCAGTCATCTCAGCAGCCAGGCAAGGGGGACGTGGATTTTCCCAGCAACGCTGCATAGCTCCTTGTTGTAAAGTATTTTGGGATGGCTTGGCCTTGAATGGGAAAATGAGGTCCACTCACTTTGCAGAAGACTCTGCTGATAGAAGATGGAGACTTCTAGAACCGGTTCGCTGACATGGAGCAATGCAGCTACCTCTATTTTTGGGCTCTGCACGGGGTGCAACTAGACCCTTATCAGGATGAGGGTCTGCACTTCATCGTTTACCCCTGTGGCACTGAGCAGGAGTGGAAAACACGAGCTGCGTGTGACAACCAGGGATGTGTGAGGGGTCTCCTTTAGGGGTGGGAATGCGCTCGGTCGCCTGGTCTCGGCTCCCTGGACTCTGGCCCGTTTTCCCGTAGCTGTAAGTTTTGGGAAATGCACCCAGCATTTGCAAGCTACCCTCTGGGAATCGAGCCCCAGACACAGAGGGGGCTGTTTGTGCAGGGCTTGCCCGGGGGGGGGCTGTTTGTGCAGGAGCCCCACACGACTGCTGTGCAGGCAGCGTCCCTCTTCCACACCACCTGAAGCAAGCTTTGTTTGGGCTCTCGCAAGCGCTGCCGAGAAATGGTGCTGGTTGCACCATTTTCATGGCACAACTGCTAGACGGATCGATTCCCCGGAGCTTCGACACACCCCTGGTGGCAACCACGTTTTCATTCTGCAACCACGACTGCAGGACTCAAACTCGAGAGCCGGAGGGCAGGAAAGGCCGCCACGAAAAGCAGCAGAGCTGCCAGATCACTCCTCAATCACACTTTCGAAAGCACGGAAGGGTGATTTCCAGAAGAGGGGCTTTTCTGAGCAACTGCAATTAGCCAAGTCAAGGGTGCCTTGGCGAGTGTCTTATTGATTGTCTTATTGATCATCGACTTCTTTTCTTCTCTTTTATAACTTTTCTTTTATAACTTCTTTTATATCATTTATATTTTTTATTTATTTTATATTATTAATTTTAATTTTATATTGTTATTTTTATATTGTATTGTATTTTATTGTGTTGTAAGCCGCCCCGAGGCTTCGGCAAGGGGCGGCATAGAAATGTTCTAATAATAATAATAATAATAATAATAATAATAATAATTGTCAGTCCTTGCTAAACCTTCCTGCAAGTGTGCCAAACACACCAACAAAACGCTGTCTTTTCCATCCGTGTTACTGTTCCTCGCACCAAGACCTGAGATGGTCTGTCAGACATTTAGCCAGTCAGCAAATGCCACGGAGCAGGAAAAGTCAGACTGGGGGTGGGGGTGGGGGAGGCCCAAAAGTGCTAGCACAGCAACAACTAGCCTGGATGACAACCCCTCCACCCGCCGGGTCCGGCAATTCCACGATGAGATTTTGCTTGTTCGTTCAGATTTATGGGTCTCACCGCATCTTATCACAACAATCCGTTAGGCTAATCTCACTTCAGTCCCCCTCCTTAGCAGCGCTGCCCCAGAAAACGAATTACAAATATTAGTCACTTGCTCAGTGAAGATTCTGTGGCTCCAAATGCTCCCGCGAAGCCAAAACTTATCTTTCGTGAGATAATTGCCTTGCTCCAGAGAACGGTTTAGTCTGCTGGCCACCGTGGGAAGGATGGCTGAAGGTGTGGAGTCCGTTCTGTCCCCAGGCCAGAGTAGAAACCCTGGTGTTCCCTGATACAACCAGGCAGTTCCTTTCTTGTCTGTCTGTCAGCCACATTTTAAAATAAAGATTGCAAAAGCTTCGATTGCTTGTGCATGAATTTGCATGCAAGAACTCTTAGAACAAAAACAGCCCATCTTTTCACATCAGGACTTTTAGTAGGGATGAATTCAGAAGAGGCATTCCGTCTAAACGAGAGGAAGTGGGGAATGCCTCTTTTCAGAGAGGGCTGGCCCTCAGCTAGCTCTTGTATTACAAGTATGTTTTAAAATAGATTTTAAAGCTTTTTAAAAAGTTGCTTGGGTATTGTGTATTTATTTTCTTTTTGAAGAACTCAGGATAGTTTAGATCATTCTTCTCCTGCTGCTCTCAATCATATCCCCACTACAACCCTGCGAGGTAGGCTGGGCTGAGAATCTGTGGCTGGCCCAAAGTCACCCAGTGAGCTCCATGGCTGAGCAGGGACTCGAACCCGGATCGCCTGAGTCCCAGCCCTGTGCTCATAACCAAAACCACACACTGGCTTTTTCTCACGGCTGAATGGCGAACAGAACCCAGATTTCCCCAGTCTAATACACTACCCACTATGCCAGCTGTCTGTAAAATATGGTGTGTGTATAGATTCACTTTTGATTGGCTTATTTGCATTTATAGCCTGCCTTTTTAACTTTGCAAGGAGCCCAAAGTAGCTGGTATGGCTCTCCTCCACCGTAGCTTCACAACAACCCTGTGAGGTAGGTCAGGCTGAGCATCAGGGACTAGCCCAAAGTCATGCAGAGAGTCTTGAACCCAGATCTCCTCAGTCGCAGGCCAGCACCCCAGTCGCTACTCCAACCACTTATTTTATTTCTTTATTTATTACGTTTTTGCAGCATCCAGGCTGTCTGGGCAGTTTACAATTTTAAAAGACATATATACAACTCATAAAATACTAATCTGAAATAACAGCAAGGCAATAAATGACGCAACAAGACAACAACCCACAGGACAAAAACTTCAGCAGCTACACTAATGTTGCCCCCCCCCCCCCCCTCCCCCCGGGCAGCAGCAAGTAATGAAACAATATTAAACCAGCACAGTGGATGCTAAAACACTGTTTTAAATGAGCATGACAAAACTTGATTATTAAAATAACTGGAAAACCAAAACGGGTTTCACCTGGCACCAAAAAGATGGCAGGAATGGTGCCAGGCATAACTGTCTGGGGAGCATATTTCAGAGATGAGGTGCCACCACCAAAAAGCCCCTTCTCCCTACTTCTTTAGGGAGGGGTTCCCTGAGAAGGACATCTGCAGATGATCCTAAGGGTCAGGTAGGAAAGTACAGGACCGTCTTAGATAATACATTGCATGATATTAGATGTGGGACTGCTTCTAAATCAGGACATGATGGCCTCAGTTAACCCAAGCTGGTGCAGCCAATCCAAGAAAACATTTGCTAATTTCAAGCGCAATCGTACATGTGTTCAGACAGAAAACAGGACCACAGCTCCAGTCCGTTTTTCCTGTCTGAACACGTTTAAGACTGTATACCTGCTGATCACTATTCACACCATTCTTGGCATGGGTTATTAAAGCCATCAGCTCATCAGTATTCCAGACACCGCCTCTCTCAGTCGCCCACTCCGATAGCAGAATCTATGGAGAAACGAATGGAAATTTGCACGGGCCTCTGTAATGCCAAAAGATGCCTTATCTCCCTTCTCTAATATTGCTGTGAGGGGCACAGGGAGGGAAACGCCAACCGCTAGAAGAGCCAACCCCTTTTAAAACCCCACAATATGACTGTAGCATTGATACGCATTCATCTTTACCACCAAAATGTCATGTGTGCAAGTCTTTAGCTGGGGGGGCACCCCCCATTTTCTCTGCCACCCCTAATATTCTTGCAAACAAAGCTTTTGAAAAGATTATGTTGCCTTTGAAAGCAACCCTCTTCCTTTTTCGGTGTTCCCCCACTGAACCTTAAGATTGGCTGCGAGCTGAATGTTTGTGGCTTCTCACGGCAGAATTTAATTTCAAGCTCATAAGAGGCCTTTTTGTGCCTAACAGAGGTTTGAATGTTGTGCCCTTGAAAACCCAACATTTTTATGATTCATTCCATGGCCAGACTCCCCAACCTGGTGCCCTTGGACTACAACTCCCACCATGCCCTACTGTTTACCTCCCTCCAACAGGAGAATTTGTCATTTACTCCTACCCGCTGCTTTCCATTCTTTAACCAAGTTACTGATCTTAAGAAGATCTGCCCCACTGGGAGTTGGAGCGCAAAGCTTCCAGGCTGAGGTCTGAGGGGTATAAATAGTGTGAATCCAGCTGCCCCCAAATACCACCAAAGGGGGAAGAAGTGCAAAGACAAGTGGCCCATTGTTGACACTGGGCTGGGAGAAGTGGTTGTCTGAACTGCAGAACCTGGGAACTTCAGTCCAACTGCAGACCAATTAATCTACAGACGTCAATCCCGGGGGAAATTCTGCAAGCACCTTGAAGAAAATGGAATGATTAATAAAAGCCAACATGTATTTATCAAAAATACATCCTATCAGATTAATTTAATCTCATTTTTTTTGTCTGGGTAAACTCCCAAAGGGACAGAGGGAACACTGTAGGAATAATCTACCTCAACTTTAGTGAAGCTTTAGGCATGGTGGCACATGATATCCTGATAAACAAATTAGCAAAAAGTAGATTAGACAGGAAAAACTCAGGTGGATCCAAAATTGGCTGCTAGATCAGACACAAAGAGTGCTTATCAATGGCTCCTTCTCAAACTGGGTGGAGGGAACTAGAGGGGTGCTGCAGAGTTCAGTCCTGGGCCCAGCGCTCTTCAACATCTCTATTAATGATTTAGATGAGGAAGTCCAAGGAATGCTAATCAGATTTGCAGATGATACGTAACTGAGTGGAATAGGGACCACTCTGGAAAATGGAGGCAATGTTGATACACTTGAATGCTGAGCCAAAGCAACAGAATGAGATTCAACAGGGACAAGTGCCAAGTCCTCCACCCAGGAAAAAGCGACCAAATGCATCCATACAAGATGGGGAACACATGGCTCAAAGCACTGCAAAGGAAAAAGACCTCGGAGTAGTTGTGGACAACAGGCTGCGATGCAGCTGCCAAAAGGACAAATGCTATTTTGGGATGCATTAACACAAGTATTACTTCCAGATCATGAGAAGTAGTAGTTCCCCTATACTCCTCACTAGTCAGACCTCATCTGGAATACCATGTCCAGTTCTGGGCACCAAGATTTAAGAAAGATGAAGAAAAAATAGAAAGGGTCCAGAGGAGGGCAACAAAAATGATCCAGGGTTTGAAGACCATGAGGAGGGACTGAGAGAACTGGGCATATTTAGCCTTGAGAAGAGAAGACAAAGAGGAAGGTCAAGATCTCTTCTTGCTCATACCAGAGTGTAGGACTTGGAATAATCAAGTCAAGTTGTGGCAACCCAGATTCAGAAAAAGTTTCTGCACTGTCAGAGCAATACAACAGCAGAACCAGCTGCCTGGAGAGGTGGTGGGTTATTCCACACCAAAAACATTCAAGAAGAAACTGGGCAGCCCTCTGAGTGGGATGGTGTAAACTGGTGTCCTGCAACAGCAGGGGGTTGAACCTGATGGCCTTCTTGGCCCCTTCCAACTCTTCCATTCCACGATTCTATGGTTTCCTGCCTCTTCTTAGGACCCCTCTGGAGGAGGAAACATCATAATTGCTCTGAGCAGCTTGTTTGATTTCCCTCTTTGATTGTGCAACGTTTTTGTAAATAGGAAGCACTTCCTGATGGCCACTCCAAATCTCTGTCGGGGCAAAACCAGAACAACACAGAGAGCCAACAGCGGAAATGGACACTGATCGCCTTATCTGCCTCTCTCAGCTTGCTGGGCTCGTGTCGGAGCTTCACTATGTATTTATGAACACATCAAAGCCGGGGAGGCTGACATTCGGGAACTGAAAAGCTTCCATCAGCAAAGTGACACAATTTTGCCAGTGGAGGACCTAAATGTAAACTGCTGCTTAAAGTCGCAAAGGTAATTATATAGCGATAAGAGCAGAGGGACAGAAAGTGTATAACCTCTGTAAGTATTCGTTGTGTGCCTTTAACTGGTGAAAGAAAGAAAGAAAGACAGACAGACAGACATTTTGTTCCTTTAAATGTATTTTGTTCTTTTCCCATGCTAGTTTAAATATAAAAGAACTGATCCCGATAGCAGCTAACAAGGTTCTCATCCTCTCCATTTTAGCTGCAAAACAACAACTCTGCAAGGTAGGTTGAGCTGAGAGTCTGTAAGTGGCTCAAAAACACCCAGTGAGCTTTCATGACCAAGTGCGGGCTTGAACCCAGATCTCCTGAGTGCCAGTCCAGCACTCTAACCACTATGCCACTTCGGCTGTAGTTGGTAAAAACGTGCAGCCCATCAGAAAAAACGGGGAGAACCTAAGGGCTGAGTATACAAGGAGTCAAACCTATTCCTCCAAGTACTCAGAGTGCTGGGTAGATGGATAAATCTCTCAATTTTAGTTTCTCCCATATTGAGGGAAAAACCCCTCTCGTTCTTTTTGTCCCAAATATTGAGAACTATGCAAATTTTGGTAAATTCATATGAAAACCAAGGAGACAGATTTCTCACCCATCCCTGTGTGTGTGTGTGTGTGTGTGTTTGGATCAGGAAGCCACACCGTCACACTGGGGTGGCTCTACCTACCAAAGTCATATGGCTCTAACATGGTTGCTCCGAGCCACTGCTTCCCTCAGGCTGAAAAATATTCCCTGGTCCTCCGTGGTTGTATAGGATGGCCACAGAATTTATTTTATTTTATTTTTATTTATTTAAAGTTTTTCTATGCCGTTCCATTACTTAAACAAGTCTCCAAATGGCTTACAAAGAACAAAAACCATAACAACAACTACACACAGCACACTGCATCTAAAAATAGTGATAAAAACAAGAATAAAACCAATTAATTGTTAAAATACCGGGAAAATAAAAAGGTCTTCACCTGATGCCAAAAAGAATAGAGCAACGGCGTCAGGCAAACCTCCCTGGGGATCATATTCTATAGTCGGGGTGCCACTGCTGAAAAGGCCCTTCTCCGAGTAACTACCCTCCTGATTTCCTTCAAAGAGGGTTCCCAGAGAAGGGCCTCTGCCTCCAATCGCAAGGGACAGGCTGGCACATGGGGAAGAAGGCGCTCCTTCAGGACCCAAGCTGTTTAGGGCCTCGTAGGTCATCACCACCACCTTAAAATGGGCCCGGACTTCAGTTGGCAGCCAGTGTAAGCGATATAGGACTGGTGTGATATGGGAGTATCTGCAGGTCCCCATTAATAACCTGGCAGCTCTGTTCTGATGAATTCAAGTATTCTAATGAATTACATGCTACTTTGCCAACAGAGAAAGCAGCTGGCCTCCACCTGGATGGAGGCAGGGTAGGGCCAGGTGAAGCTAGATCTGCAGAGTGCCCAGCTTTGCAAAAGTTCACAAAAAGGGCCGAAAGGAAGATCTGAAGGGAAGCAAGCCTGGACAAGAGAAACTGCCTTCCTCTTGCCATCCATGAAGAAGCTTCCCTGTGCCAAGAACAGCACCTACATCGCCAGCATGTTTGCCATCAAGAAGACATTCCTGGGCCACCTTAATTTTGCTTCCGTAGGAGATGCACATAAGGCAGAGCTAACTTTTGCAGCAACAGACGGTGAATTTGATTAGGGGGCATCTGAAATATAGAATAGAAAAGGAGACTTATTTTATATTGTTAATTTGTTTTATATTTTTAATGTATTATATTTTAATTTATGTTGTGAGCCGCCCCGAGGCTTCGGCGAATGGGGCGGCATAGAAATGTTTTAAATAAATAAATAAATAAAATACTTCAGTTTGAACTTCAGGATTACTCACAAAACCCATTAATTTACTGAGCTCTTCGGCTGATCTTTGACTGCACTTACCAGAGCTCGTGTAAAACATTATTACTTGCTCAGGAGTTGGCTGTCTTCCTTTCCTGAAATTTCTTTCCCATATGTTGATGTGAAGAGAGCTTTTCCCCTGGCTCACCCAGAGCAGAGAGGGCTAGGTAAATCAAAGCTGAGCCATTTTCATGGATGCTGTTTCTCCTGTGTGCTGAAATCTGTGTTTTACCCATAATGGCCAATCAGGTCTGCGAATTTAGGGAGAGGAGATTCCAACCTCTAAAAAAGCAGCAATAGAAGCAACTGACGCCACAGAGAAGTGAGGGGATTCAGGGGCCTTGGGTGGATCCCGGAAAGGATGGTGACTCCTACATCAGCCATTTGTGGTGCTGAGCTCCATCCCCGGAATGGGTTCTCCATCAAGGAGCAAGGTGGATAACTCCTAATGAAGCTTAGAATAAAAGCTGCAATGAATGAAGATCCACTGTGAAGAGTCATCCATCAGCGATCCAAAAGGCGCAACTTCAAACATCTGTAATTTGAAACCCATTATAGGCTTTGGAGTATAAAGCAGTTTCCAAGTGCTGTCTTTAATGTGGCACCTGGTTAATATATGAGGGAAGGGCACTTCCAATAGGGGTGCTACCTCGGAAAAGGTATTCCTGCTACCCACTTACCAAATCAACAAAGGTGAGACCAGCTACACCTCTGAAGAGTGTACATGGGAGACTCCACAGGGCTGCTTCACACTGGAGAGAGAGGTCCCTTGGAAGCCCAGGCTTAGGGTGTTGCAGAAGGTTTCCCTGTTGAACTACTGCCTTGGTTACCTAAGGCTGCCAAAGAAGAGGAAATGCTTCATCCAAGAAGGTGACACCAATTTAGCTGAGAAAAAAAGTCAAGTAACATAGAAACAGAGCAAGTCAGAAGGGGTCTCCTGGGCCATCTAGTCTGACCCCTGGCTCCAGCCTGCTCCACTCAAGACATGCCTACCATATGCATGTCCAGCCTGTCTTTGAACACCCACACCAATGGGGCCTCAACCACCTCCCGTGGAAGCCCATTCCACACCCTAGGGATCCTAATGGCATCCAAATTGAACCTCGGTTCCTTTGAGCTTGGCTCTGTTGGAGCACATCCTGCCTTCCTCTGCAGGGGAGAACAGGTCTCTCCCCACCTCCGTGTGACACCCCCTCACATACCTGCATGTCACCCACAGATCCCCTCGGAGTCTCCTCTCCTCCAGGCTGAAGAGACCCAGCTCCCTCAGTCTCGCCTCATATGGCATCCCCTGCAAACTGGCCACCAACCTTGTGGCCCTAAGAAAAGGGAGATAGACACATGCAAAAGGAGGTATGGAAAAAGTGGAGAAGGAGGTGTTTTTTCCTCCTTCTCTCATCGCACTAGAATCCAGAGTCATCCCCGGAAGCTGCTCTGCGGCATGTTCAGGACAGACGAAAGGAAGCAGCACACCACTGAACACAGGAACGAGCTTCTGCAAGATGGCCACCAATTGGACACTTCCTGGTGGCGAAGGCTACCAGTCTCAGAGGCTATGTTCCCCACTTGCTGGGGAAAATGGGTAGAGAGGTGCCTTCTTCACCACTGAATGAACAGATGGATCCATGGTGTTGTCCAGCAGGGTTCTCGTTATGTTCTTGTGATGGTTGAGGCTGATCAGGGTATCTTCCACCTTCAAGGCACCTGCTGTACTACTAAGCTTCAATTGCCTCCCTGTTTTGAGATAATGAATGAGCTGGAGCTGTTGCCATTTCAGCAGAAAGGATTCATAGGGGGAAAGAATGGCTTTGATCAATTGTCTCCTCTGCAAAGACATCCTGAATTGGTAAAAAATAGAATTGGTGCTGCCTCGGCCATTTAAAACCCAGCTGCTTTGGCAGTTAGAACTGTTAATGCCTGCTCTTGCCGAGACATCCAGAGCACTGGGCACCCTGTTTCCTAGTTTAGGAAGAGTGTAAGAACAAAATATTCAATCAAAACAGATCAATATACTGGAACTTGGCTCAGCACTGCAATAATTAAACTCCTTTTATAAAAAAACTTTGATGCTTTAAACAAAAGCAACTGCTGCTTTGCAGGTGCTCATTATAACCTGCTGTCCAATTAGGTGTATTTTGCATGAAGACATTTTCAAAGCAACAGAGAGAAGATCTAGGAGGCCTGACTGGGGAGTGTCTCTGTTTCAGCCACGTAGGAATCAACTCAAAAGATGGATGGCATCATCAGAAAAGTGGACAAAGGATATTCTAGAACTGGGAAGAGTACAGAAAAAGGCAACTAAAGTGCTCCACTGGCTGGAGCAACTTTCCTAGGAGGAAAGGTTACAACATCTGGGATTATTTAGCTTAGGAAAAAGGCAAGTTTAGCTTGCGGTGGGGGCAGGAAGGCAATATGATAGAGCTGTGCAAAATTATCCATGGTGTGGAGAAAGTGGACCAGGAAACGTTTTTCTTCTAGTACTACAATTGTCCCTTAAAGATGATTGCTGGGAGATTCAGCAACAAGGGTAATCTGTCTATGTATACCAGTTGCTGGGGAACATGGGTGGGAGAATGCTTTTGCACTCATGTCCTGCTTGTGGGTCTCCATAGGCAGCTGATTGGCCACTGCGTGAACAGAAGGTTGGATTGGATTGACCATGGGTCTGATCCTGCATGAATCTCCTTATGTTCTTCCAGTGTATGTTTAGATATTTTATTTATTAGAACATTTCTATGCCGCCCCTTGCCGAAGCCTCAGGGTGGCTTACAACACAATAAAATACAATAAAATACAAAAATAACAATATAAAATTAAAATTAACAATATAAAATAAATAAAAAATATAAAATATATTTAGAAAGAATTGCTCTAATTGAAATACAACTGCAATATATCTCACTGCACTGAGAGAGGCCGTTTTGAACAGATGCCAAAACAATCGCAGTGTTGGTGTCAATCACACTTCTGTTGAAAGGAGATTCCGTAACCATGGTGCTACCACCAAGAAGGCTCTCGGCCTTCATGACACATAGACCTAGTTCACCCCAATCAACAACCCAGCGTATGGGTTCAATATGAAAGTCATTAAATCATAGCTCGTTGTTACATGTAAACCCTGCACCATGGTTTACCTATAGCTTGCTGAACAACCCAGGAAGAGAACCCATGGCTTGTTATTAGGGATGGCACAAACTCTGCAGGACTCCACCCCTCCAAACACTCAGGGGCTTCCTCTTGTGCTCGGCCTGGTCATTCATGTAGAATGGCAACCCCCACCCCCCATGGCCAGCCATCTTGTGAGCACGCTCACAACTCTTCCTCCAAAAGCCAAATATGCCCACCGACCCAAAAGGGTTGAGGGACCGCTGATTCGTAATGCGATCCTGACAGGCTGTCCTTGCTGCAGTTCTGGCTGCCATGTTGGGTGCTCACTGTTGCCTTCACATTACTCCCAAGGCAGCCTCATGTGACTTTCCTTCGGGAATTGTTGGTGATGAAGCGTCAGCATCCCACTCTTGCAACCATCCCCAGAATATGTGGGGCCGCTGCTGAAAACGGCTCCTGTGAAAGAACCGTATATTTGACCCCACATGTTTATGTGGGGGGCTTAATATCCACCTGATTGGCGTCCCATGAGCACGCCAGCACTGCTTTGATCTGTCGGGACTGGTTAAATTTCAGAATCTGCATTGGCTTGCGTGTTCCTTCCATTTCATTGCTCACCTCTACGCCCTGCTTACAAGGTAGGCCAGACTGGGAAATGTTTCCAGGCCCAAGGAATCATCCTCTGTGTTGAATTCCCAGCTTTCGTGGCCAGCGCCTTCCACATGCGAGGTGATTCACCTCCAACCTCAGAAAAGCTTGGCCTGGTCCTTTGTGGTGATGATTTAAAAGATGGCGGACAAAAAGGGGACAATGAACCAGAGACCTCTGACCCAGGACAGGTTTGTTCCTGAGCCCAGATCAAGGTACTGGCTTGACAGCTTAGGAAGAGCACCTTCTTCTCAGGTTGTAGAGAAGCCCCAATTCCTCTCAGTGGGGGAAATACATCCCATATTCATAAAAGACAGGGGCCACCCCTATTTTGAAATGGGAATTACACAGTGCACCAACTTTGCTTTTTGGGGAGTTCCTTTTTGGCCCAGGCATTGACAAAATATTGTTTAGTCTTTTAATTGATTGCTTTGTTAGTTACTTTCTTGGTGGGCTGGATCGTTTTTATGCCTCCCGGTTTGTGATGCTATTGTTGTTATTATGTGGTATTTTTAATAACGTAAAGTTCTCCATCCTGGGAATCCAGGCTCTGCAAATTTTTAGAAATGCATAGGAGTGACCTTCCTTGCAAGAAGAGGGTCCCATGCCTTGGGTGCCAAGTTCCAGTTGCCATAAATGCCACTCTCTTCCCTGAGTGCCCCCCCACCCCGCCCACCACCACCAGGAGGGGAGGTGAAGGAGCCAGATACAGTTTTGGCACATGCACAGCAAGCCAGCACTTGCTTCTTCTAAAAGCTTCAGCAGAAAAGAGCTCCTTGCCTTGCCAAAATTCCTATTCTCTGGATCACTTGAGCTAAACCCTCAACACATGAAAAAAGCTGGTGTTTCCATCTCTCGGAAGCGAAGCACTGGGAAAGACACCCACACAATCCGTTCCAATCATCTTCAGCCTTCTGTCAGAATTGAGGGAGCAGCAACGGGTCAACATTTTCCTGGCTTAAATGCAGAACGTTAACTCCAAGTGTGCCAGAGACTATTGCAAAGTGCTCACGTGTGTCTCCCGGCTTGCAGAGGAACAAACCGAGCATTCTTAGGTGTGCAAATTTATGTGTTCTGTCTCCGCCTGATACCATTCTGCCTTTGCAAGTCCCTGGCTCCATTGCAAGGGAGTGTTGCAAACACACCTTCCTTTCAGCAGCTCTCCAGCCCCACTCAAAAGCGCCTGTGACTTAGCCGGAATTCACAGACATGAGACCCCCTTCTTCCGTCCAGCTGGTAGCGTTAAATCAAAGCAAAGGGTCCATTTTTAGCTTGGGTGCAGCACTTGGCTCATGATTAAAAGCCGGCATCTAAACACTGGGAGCGCTTGTTCCATTTCCATAATTGTGAGCACTGTAACACGCAAGAGGGCTAGGGGACCAGCAAAACGCAATAAAAAATAACGGATCTGGACGGGAGTTCTGGCAAGTTCAGTAACAAGCCAGACCAGGAATCCTGCACAACAACAAAAAAGAAATTTCTCCAGTTCAAGAAAGCCTGACGGAGGACCTCCCCGTCCCTCCACTACCACTTCATAAGCTGCAAAGCAGCTTTCCAATGGCTTCTCACTCTGCAGCATCATCACCCCAAGGATGCAGGTGGAAGCTGTACTCTCACGCCAGAATGAGACGAGGACAAGAGGAATGCCAAGGGAGCATCTGTTCAGGGGCTGCAAGCAGTTAAAGGTGGAAGACTGGATTCTGCTAGTGCATCGCCAAGTTCTCCTCACTCCAAAGGAAGCTGGTGCAGCGGAAATCGACATGGATCCTCCTTTCCATCTCCCAGACCCCTGTCCCTCTTGCAAAGCGGCTTTGGGGGACTGAGGGGTCACCAGAGCAACATGAGAGAAGGGCGAAAGAGGAGGAGATGTGGAAGGAACGGTGTGCGCACACAAGTCCATTAGGGATGGTTTAAGAAGCAGCTGTTTTAATGGGAGAGTGGTCACTAAAGAACGGCTTATAAAACTTTAAATAAGTGCATAAAGTTCGTGTTTTTCTCCTCACCCTTCCTTCTGTTGCGCCATCCCATGGCTTGAACTTGGGGAAATGATAGCAGCATCAAGACTTCCCATTTATTTTGGAAGAAGTACCATTTCGCTCTCAAAAGGGGTGACAGGAATGGAAAGCGTTGGGAAATTCAGATAAATCTTAGTAGAAAAAGGTTGCTTATATGTACTTTTGTGTTATAAAATCAAACCTGTGCCCCTTTCTCAGAAAGCAGCAGAATTCCAAGCCAGGTTACTGTTTAGCATTGCTGTTGCCTTAAGAAGATGGCATTCTTAGCTGGACTGAGAAGCTGCTGGAGGTTGATAGTATCAGTGGGGAAATACCGGTGTTCCCATCAGCCACAGAGAGCTGAGACAAAGGTGTCCATTTGTTTCTGAATGGACTCATTTAGTCATCTAGTTCCACAGAGGCAAATGCCTGCACAGTGTAGTTGTCAAACCAGATTTCCTGAATGGTTCCTCCATCAGACGCATTCAGGGAATGCTGGCTCTGGATGCAACCGAGGAAGCAGGACGGACAGCGTGTTTGCCTAGACACTAAACCTGCTTCTTTCTCATCAAGACGTTCTGCTTAGAAAGTACTCCTGGTGCTTTGCAGCCATCCCCACGTGGCGCTAACATGGACACAAACTATAGTGCAATACTCACCTTCAAGAATTCCCATGGAAATAATCTTTGGAATACCAAACCATGGATAAGCAATGCCAGAAATGGGTGAATTGCAATCAAGAGGGTTGAGCCTGGATCTTAGGGCCTTGTGGCCCACCCGGGGTCTCAGCCCAGCCTGCTGGGAGTTCCCCAGAAGGCCAAGGCCTGGAAGAGGCTCTGCCTGGTAGGGCAGGAAGGAGCTCCCCAGAGGTGGGGCTCAGGGGGTCACTGAAGGCGTGGCCAAGGTGGCCCCTTCTCCAGCTCCACCCCTTTGTCTGAATGCGGATCTTCTGGAGTTTCCCTCCTTTCTCCTGTATTTCCATGTTCTAAGGGGATAAAATGCCTCTCCAAAGGCTTGTTTACTGGCAGGATGTCTTTTTGCACACCACCCAGATACCTTCAGCAATTGAGTGGTATACAAATAAAGATGTTGTTGTTGTTAGTCATGATGTAGTGTCCGACCCATCGCGACCCCATGGAGAACATTCCTCCAGGCCTTCCTGTCCTCCACCATCCCTCAGAGTCCACTTAAGCTCACGCCCACTGCCCCAGTGACTCCATCCAGCCACCTCATCCTCTGCCGTTTCCTTCTTCTTTTGTTATCTATTGTTCCCAGCATTAGGCTCTTCTCCAGGGAGTCCTTCCTTCTCATTAGGTGGCCAAATTATTTGAGTTTCATCTTCAGGATCTGGCCTTCTAAAGAGCAGCCAGGGTTGATCTCCTCTAAGACTGACCGGTTTGATCGTCTTGCGGTCCAAGGGACTCACAGGAGTCTCCTCCAGCACCACAATTCAAAGGCCTCAATCCTTCAGCGCTCAGCCTTCCTTATGGTCCAGCTTTCACAGCCATACATTGCAACTGGGAAAACCATAGCCTTGACTACACGCACTTTTATCGGCAGGGTGATGTCTCTGCTTTTTAGTATGCTGTCTAGATTTGCCATAGCTTTCCTCCCCAGGAACAAGCGTCTTTTAATTTCCTGGCTGCAGTCCCCACCTGCGGTGATCTTGGAGCCCAGGAAAATAAAATAAAGATAATAAAGATAATTAATAATAATTTCTAGCAAAAATATGCTGGTGTTTATGACCCTGCCCTTTTTGCTTTCGGCCCCAAGAAAAGAATTCAACTCTCCCACTGAAAAAGATTCAGCTTGGCTTATGCTATTCTAGAAGCAGAATGTAACATAAGTATGTCCCCCAAAATCCCATCAAAGCTCTGAGAATAGTATAGCATATAAAGCAGGGGCCAGTAGTCTTAATTTGGTTGAGCAATGGAACTTTGCCAGGATGAGACCCCAAATTTGTTGGAAGTGGGAAGTGCATGCGTTTCCCTTGGCGGCTGAGAATTTCACACTGATCACTGGCACCCTTTTCTACACTGTATTGCTAAAGATCCTTAGCAGTTTATTTCTTTAAAAGACAGCTGTGTGTTTTCTGCCAACTGGGTTTTTTCCCCCTCTCCCTCTTCTCTCCCAATAACAACTGTAGCTTTTGTGCTTTAATTAAGGAATACAATGCCACGCATCTGCAACACGGTGTAATCTTCAGGAATTAAATCTCCTGATTTATCCCTAGACAGTGAAAATCTCTTTGGGTTTTTAAAGCAAAGATCTGCATCTATTCACTCAAACATTTTGGCTTTGGAGGCTTGCCTGCATGCTGCAAAAAAGCACATTCATTGTATACGCCACATTCATTATATGTTGGCTCTGAAATTGATGTAAATCTTAGCTCACTTCATACCAGTTCTTTAACTTTGCTCTAGTTATATGCCATGAGCTTAGTGCAGATGGGAAAGGAAGGGATGTAAATATTCCTAAAGACAATAGACTTTATTTCCAAATTTACTCTTTTCTTTGTCAGATCCTAACATTTATGACAATACCTGTTTATTATTCTTTTGAAAACAAGCAATCTGACTTCTTTCATTGCAAATGCCCAAGTCAGCTAGCAAGATTATAATTACATAACATGCCAGTGAAGCATGGTGCTTAGAGTGGGACTCTGAAGTCCTGGGTTCTAATCCTGACTCAGACATGATACTCCTTTGGGCCAGTCAAAGACTCTTAACTTAGCCTACCTTGCAGGGTTGTTCTGAGCATACAGTGCAGAGGAGGAGAAACGTGTAAGCTTCCTTGGGTTTCTTCCAAGAGATAAAAAGCTGGGATAGAAATCTCATTATACCATTATTAACCTTTTCTGATTAAACATCACCTTAACAATTGCGATAGAGCACACAATGGCAAAAGCTTTCACAAAGCTGAAAAAATAATCCATTTTAGGATAGTGGTGGTGCCAAAAATGTATACACATTTTAAGAGATGTTGTCTGTGTATTACTGGCGGTACTTCTGGAAGAAATGGAAATAGCGTGCACAGCGACACGAGTGGAGACTGGTCAACGCTGCTCAAGCGCTAGGTTGCCGTAATCAGAAGTGTCTGGACTCTGCTGGTCACTACTTGGAGCACCTCTTATAATTGCAGAAATCAAACATGACTTGTATTCATCTTTTGTTATTGGAAGATATTGAGTATAACGATTTTAATGCAGTTTTTTCCATTCTTAAAATGTGTAGAAATTTTTGGCACCCTCCGTGTGTGTGTAGGGCTCAACCCATTTTGAAGAAGTGCTGCTGCCTCAGATTGTAGGGGAACATATTATAAGGACTTCTAGCATGATCCTACACATGTTTGCCTCCTCCCCATGGGTTTTCTTGCTGCATCCGAAGTAGGGTTGCCAAAACAATCCACAAGCGAGTGAAATGAGTTCACATTTCTGTGACTTCACAGTGGACTAGCTTTTTCTGAGTCTCCCCAAAAGCCATGGATTGGCAGATGTTCCTTTCTTACCTTTGAAGGGACTTGTGCAGCTGCGATCATTTATAGATGCAAATACAAACTGACTAATGCACACATGTGCACATGCGGATTTGCAAACGAACCAGTTCTCATTAAAAAAACCTGTTTCTTTCAATACGCAGTGGATGGATCAAAGGGCACATGAAAATGCATGACCCACAGAGAGAGAATAGATTTAACATTCTATTGCTATATTATGTTATATTTTAGGAATTTAATTTCTGTATACTGTCCAAGGAACTTTGGCTAGTGGGTGGTATAAAAATGTCACATGATCGAGTAAAAGAATTTAAATAAATGCACGCAGAGTCGTTTGGCAGGTTCATAGGAGCATCCACCTTTCCTGAACTTCCGTTTTGCATTTCTGCGGCTCCCATACAAATCTGAGGCTTTTTGGGCACACGCATCTAGACCTCCCCGGTGAGCGACGTCTGAACGCAGCCTAAATAGCAGAGAGATTAAACGAAAGCAGACCATCCCAAAATACAGAAAATAAGCACCTTTGGTTTGTTACATCTTAAGTGGTGCCTAATAAGATAATTGCAGCTCTTGTCAGGAACGACTGGCAAGTCGAGGCATCGGGACAATCGCTCCAACGAGCCGTTCCTCTATTCCTGCTGGAGTTCTGTGCCTCCACTTGGCGACCTCAGAACGTCCTGCATTCTCCATTTTCCATGGGGGTGGGAAAGGCAAACGGCAGTCCACTGTCTGGCTTTGCCCTGGAGAGGCTTCCTAAATATTTCTCCCTGCACGTCCAGGTTCAGATTAGCCCGGTGGTGGATGCGTGAGGAACCTTCTGCCTCGTTCAGTGCCCTCAGCTCATCTCTGACTTGTGGCAACCAAAGGAACGCGGGGCCTCCAGATTGTCCAGTCCGTGACAGCCCTGCTCAGCTTCTCACTTCAAGGGGCGCATCCAAGGGATGCTCCTCCATGCCGACTCCCTTGGCCTCGAACACTGCGGATGCAGAATTCACCCCAGGTCAGGCCAGTTGCCCATAAGAACATAAGAACAGCCCTGCTGGATCAGACCCAGGGTCCCGTCCTCAGGATGACCCTCTCTGCCTGGCAGTGGGTCTCCAGAGAGGAGTTTCATATCACCGAAGACTGAAATTTGGACCTTCTGCATGCAGGACTTCACGCTTCCTGCCTCTTCCTCTGCTTATTGTTCCCAACACGTCAACTTCTGGATTCATGGCATGGCCGTGGCTGGCCCTACCGTGACGCAAACTGGGGTGTGTACCTGAGATGGCAGACAGAGGAGGGGATGGCAAGCACAGGAGAAATGTGTCACGCAAGCTGCCCCGATGCCTTCGAGAGCCCTGGAGGATGTTGTCCCAGCAGCAGTGCTGGGGAACGAGCCAACTGCCAGTCCAGTCTGCGGCAGGAACAGAATGGGGTGGCTGCCATCTTGTTCCGTCTCAGCAGCAAAATGTCTTGGGCCAGCCCTGGTGGCAACGGTACAGCTGGGTGTCCAACGTGGTGCCCATGGGCCACAGTCTTGTACCTGGTGCCCTTCAGGTCACGAAACCTGTTTTGGATGCTATTATGACCCTCTTATTGTTGGGAGACCAGCCTGCTGCAAAGCGAAGCGAGGCCCTTCAGCACCTTCCTGATTAGGGTTTGAAAGAGTATTTTTGTGTTCTGGAGTTCAGACCGCACTTTTGTCTTGGACTTCATTTCTTGAGCAGGTTGCTTGGCAAAGACTCTCATCAGGACAGGTGGGAAGAAACAGAAAAATCCAACCGATTGGGCAGAACTCCCATGTGTCCCACCTATGGCTGTGACCTCATCAATAATACTTTGCCCTCTGCAGACTCCACTTCGTACTTAAAATAAAGGTTTCATTGTGGGAGGTTCTATGATTTAATCATTCTCAGAAAACCCTACCCCTTTTCTGTTTCACTGCAGAAATATTCCTATAGTTCTTTAAAGTTGGAAGGGGCCAAGAAGGCCATCAGGTCCAACCCCTCAGTTGTAGGTCACCAGTTTGGACCACCCCACGCAGGTGGCCGTCCAGTTTCACCTTGAATGTCCCCAGTGTGGGAGAGCCCACCACCTCTCCAGGCAGCTGGTTCCACTGCTGTATTGCTCAGACAATGAAGAAACTTCCTGTTTTCTAGCCTGAACCTCGTACTTATAGAGGGAAATCACATCCACACACAGGCTTCTCCTCTCAAGGCTGAACATACCCAGAAAGAGAAGCCCTGAGAACTTGAGTGGACCGTTGTCACACCATTTCTTATTTTGTTTTCTGCCCGTCTTTCCTCCTTGAAGACAAGACCTCACCCTCAGTAGCAAAGAGACTATCTCAGACGCCATTAAAGAGCATCTGTTTGAAGTGAGGCAAGGTGCGAAGAAGGGTCTATCTGCGACGACATATCCTCACATGCAAATCTCCGTGCGATAGACACCAAAGCATGAGGCATGCACAAGCTCTGTATGAGTGGAGAGATAATTGCCTTGAGGGAGGGAAAGTAAATGCAGAGACCAATGTGCTTCTTTTCACATCCCCTCCATTTTCACAGACCACAGACTGTGGCGATGCACCAAATGGGTCGGTTTGCTTTGAAGCCGTCGCAGAAAGCGCTCAGACTTTGCCGGTGTCAAAAGGTGTCTCCTCTGTTGGGCAAATCGCTTCTCCTGCGTCTGCCAAATGCCAACATTGCCAAGTTGGGTAGATTCTTCCTTCATCTACCACATCAAAGAGGGCACTTCCCACTCTCTGGTTAAGTGATACTTAGTTTGCGTGTCGGTTTTCTTTGCATGTGGTCCCCTCTACAAGCAATTTGAAAATGGCAGTTTAAATGCATACTCTTTTATGGGAGCCTTTACAGGAATAAGCATATTTCCCTCTAACACATTCATTCTCATGGCGCTAGTTTTGATATGCCACCGAACAGAAGAGAGAAGATTACACTGATGAAAAACCGCTTTTGGGGGGCTTCTCCCCCCAAAAGCTGCCCAGTTTATGAACATTTCCAACATTTCCACATTGACAGTCCCATATCTAAAGAACAGCCCTACTAGGGTAACTTTCTAAATTGCCGTCCATCCTCACAAGGAAAAACTCTTCCAAAACATGTGAAGTGAGTCTTTAAATCTAACATGCAGGGGATTATTTTATTTTATTTTGGTCTTATTTGGTTTTGATACTATTTGTGCCACTGAATCTTTTCCTATCCCCAGATCTCCAGGTCAGGAAAAGCTACATCTGTTGAGTGTTAGCCTGAAACAAAATTTTTAAAGGCCAGGGCCCTCAAAGCATTAGCTCTGCTGGTCTGTGATGGAAATGGTCTGTCAACACCAGACTAAGCTAAGCATGGCTCCCAAGACATTTCATAGAATCATAGAATAGAAGAGTTGGAAGGGGTCATGAAGGCCATCGAGTCCACCCCCCTGCTGTTGCAGGACACCAAGTTACACCATCCCACTCAGATGGATGTGCAGTTTCTTCTTGAATGTCTCCAGTGTGGGAGAGCCCACCACCTCTCCAGGCAGCTGGTTCCACTGCCGTGTTGCTCTGACAGCGAGGAAGCTTTTCCTGATGTCTAGCCTGAATCTAGGTTGTCCCAACCTCAATTTGCTCAATCTTCCACAATATAATGAGTTGTGCTGCATTTTATTTAAAGGATTGGAGCAATTTCTAAATGTGCAACTGAGCATCTCTATCAGCATATGCAAACTTTATGCAAATCAATGTCCTCTGACCAGGTGATCATAAGTGGGTACTGTCTGAATCTGCCTGTTTTTACACAAGATTTGTAAAAAAAACTTTGTGTCTTCTCTAACTGTCCTGCCCCAACCAGTACTAATCAGCTGACCACATGTTGGAGTCATGTGACACCCTGGTGGATCAGCTGACAGTCGCATGAAGCCCCTGCTGATCAGTTGCCCATGTGACCACCAAAAGATCACCAAGACATGGAATCTTTTTCCCTAAAAATTAGAGGTTTCAACTGCAGGCAAGTCGACATTTCACCTTCTGATTTGACAAATAGGCCCAGCCAAATCTTTGCCCCAAACTTCTTTGATAGAATTACGTAGGATGGACACAAGCCAAGAAAACATCCCAGATAATCGGCTCTACATATCACAACCCCATTTTTAAAACATTTTTAATTCTCATATGTTTGCTTTTCAGTGGAGATGTTTACTTTTAATATAGTGGAAGCCCTGTTGTTCCATGGCAGAAAAGTGCCAACCCTTCTGGGTTTTTGCTGGTTGCTGAAAACATACTTTTTCCAACGAATGTTCCCAGGATGGTAATTTTATCTTCTGTAGGCAGAGATAATATTTTGCGATAATATAATGTGTTTGATTGTGAAGCACATGCTGTATGTTTGCAGAGCGCTCTGGGATGTCTTTTAACATGAGTGATTCGTAATTATGCTAAATAAAGAAATCACATCTGTTTAATCCAACATTCCCATTGAGAAGGTTCTGCGTTCATTCCCTTGGAGTGGGTGAGAGGTGAGTCAACATCCCAAGCCCGAGACTTCTTCTGCCTTTTGAACACTGAATATCAGCTTGCAGACAACTGTCAGGCACCCACCCAATACTGTTTTACTTCTTTATTAGATTTATATCCTGCCTTTTTTCTTGCGAAGAACTAAAGGCGCTTCCCTCATTCCCCTCCTGCTGCCCTCAGTCCTATCCTCACAACAACTACCCTGCGAGGTAGGCTGGGCTGAGAATCTGTGGCAGGCCCAAAGTCATCCAGAGAACTCCATGGCTGAGCAGGGACTCGAACCAGGATTCCCAGTCCTACACTCTTAACCACTATACTACACTGCCTCGCAAAGGGTTATCCCTTTGGGTTTTATTTTATACTGTATTGTTGTATTTTAATTTAATATTTATATTTTTAATTTATATTATAATTATTTTAACTTAATGATGTGAGCCGCCCCGAGGCTTCGGCGAATGGGGCGGCATAAAAATGTTTTAATAAATAAATAAATAAATAAATAAATAAATAAAATATTGCATTCAATGAAGCAGTCAGCCTGCAGATGTGGTCTCCCCTCCAGTGGCTGACCCACACCTTTCCTGCTTAGCAATGGCGACGAGACCTGCTGCCTTGCTGTCCATCTGTGCCTTAGGGAAAGTTGTCTTTGCATAACATTCCGGACTAGCAAGTCACAGCTCAAGGACGGGGGTGCAGCTGTTTTCAGTCCAATGCTCGGATCGAAGGTCAGCAATGGGGAAAATGCTGCGTGGCCCTTATTCCATCCATGCTTTTGGTGGGGCTGGATGGGGAAAACAGCCACAGTCTGGAAACATATGAAAGATCTATGTGGGAGATAAAGATGGTGCCTCAATGCACAAAGTATATTGGGGAAAGAAGGGAGACAGTGGCTGTTTGCATTATATATCCATTTTCTGGCAATATGGCCCCACACTCCCAGTATCTAATCCCAGAAGGTTTGTTGGAGGGAAATACTAGTTAAAAAGAAGGGATGAAAGTGATCACGGGCCTGATCCAGGAACCTCATTCCCGAAGCAAAAGATACCACTGAAAAGGGATGTACGAACACGGAAGAGGGGGGCAGGCATTTGATTTCAGGGAAAAAGCCTCAAGCTGAAAATAAGTGCATGGATGGATGGGGGGCAGCAAGCTGTGGGGCACAGGTGGGCAAAAAGGCACCCAATCCAGGGGCGCAGGTGCAACTCTGAGGCAATCGGGGCCCCGTTCCTTGATTTCAGCAAGGATCCCTGGACAGCAGATTCAGGGCTCCAGATCAAAGTTCTAGGGCTCCAGTCCTAATGGACTGCCCCGAACACCACCTCTGCTCAAAGAGTATCTAAGAAATTGAGCAAAAACATATGCAGAAGAAACTCCATGCCCTTAGCCATTTCGGGCTTTGAAGGTCAGCACCAACCATTTGAAAAGGGCCCAGAAACTGACAGCCAATGCACTGGAGTGGTACATTCAGAATAGCCAGCCTCAGCAAGCAGCTCTGTCGTATCTGCTGTTAGTCCTACACAGAGTAAATGGATTGTAATGAATAGGGTGTAACTTAAGCAAACATGTACCCTGACCCTAAAGTCATCTATGGAGGTCCTTATTCAGAAACCACCTTTAAAAGAAGTAAAGAGGGCGGCCACAAAGGGCAGGGCCTTCTCAGCTGTGGCACCCCGATTCTGGAATCAGCTCCCCAGGGATATATGACTGGTGCCTACCCTTTACATATTCCAGTGCCAGGTTAAAACCTTTTCATTCTTTCACCCTTTTAATTGTTGATGTGCTTAATTGGTTTTATAGTGGCTTTTATTATACTGTACTGGTATATGTGGATTGTTAATAGTTATGGTCATTTAGTGTGGATTCACACTTTGGTCCTATTGTTATTGTTTAACAATAGGTTGAATACTGGTTGAATTTTATTATTCCTACTGATGCTTTATCATTGCTGCACTTGTTTTTAAACTGTTTGCTGATATTGCTGTCTTAAATTGATTGTAGCTATTATATACTATTTTATTTGGTTTTGTGGTGTAACAGCTCTGAGAACTCTGTGCTAATAAATGGGATATAACAACCTAAATAATAAATAAAGCAAGCACTGGGTCCAGCCCCGTCCATCCTTCGATGAGCCCTTAGTTATATTTCTGTAAGTTGGCTGTTGACTGGCTCGAACACGCAGCAGCAAAAGATAGAGTCTTCAAGCGCTCCAGCCGCCAAGCTGATACCCATAACGCCTGCTCTCCACTTTCCTCGCCTAACCCTCATCCTCTCCCGAGCTCCCGAGACCCAGGATAGCAAAGGTTAGCAGGGCCAGCCAATGTGTCAAGGATAATATCTTGGGCTATGCAGCCACCCCGTTTTCGGACAGCAGGAAACTCCTCCCTGGCTGCCTCCTGCCCACAAAGAGGCCCTTCCTTGTCTGTCAGGGCAGGAGCTGCGTGACACGGATCTTTAATGAGCTTCTGCCTCGAGAAACTTTGAAGTCAGCCTTCCGAAGCCTCTGCCGGTCACCCGAGCAGCTTCTCCTAGAGGAGGCAAAGCAAACGTCTGCCAGCCCTTGCAGTTGTCCACCTATTCAATTTACCCTGCCAGATACGGGGCAATCTTTTCCTCATGATGTTTATCCAACACTTTCTGCTGTCTTTCATCTGACGAACCTTCAACATTTGTCAAACAAAATTTATTTGCTTGCTTGCTTGCTGTACAGCTCTGTACAGAAGAGAGCAGTTGGGCAGAGGGAAGACTGTCCCCTTTAAGATCAGGGGCATAACAAAACATTCCTATCCAAGTATGTATTCACCAGCCTTCTGGAAAACTTACGTTCGTGGTCAATATAGACACTGCAAGTCTGCAAATGTTGTTCCCAAGGGCAAACTGAGTTCCCAAATTCTAGCTAAGTTGTTCCATCCAGTGTGAAGTGCAGAACACAAAGATGCAAGCGAGACAAGTGCATTGATTATCTGCCAAGATTATTAATGGTGTGAGAAAAGCCTCGTTCTCTCCTGAAGGAAAACGTGACATTGGCCTCTCCCAGTGGCCACCTGTCGGCTATTGCTTTGCGTGAAATCGCTCGCTGCTTTGCGAGGGCTTCTTCACATGCACATCACTCCCTGGGCACAATCAGGGTGTTTTTTGTTTCCACAGGAGGTTGTGGTGGCCATCCACCTTCCCCAGCGGGCTGCCCTGCCCGTGCGTTGGACTTCATCTCCCAGCCACTCCGGGCCGACATCTCTGAGAACCCCTGGGAGCCCAGCTGAGGATCAAGCTGGATAAAGCATCCTTGGAGTTTGGGACAGAATCTGCACCCTTCTTGGCTGCTGATCGGTGGTTTTTGGTCCTTGTGTAACTTTTCCTCTATTCTAAAACACCGAGGTGCCAGTCCTAGGTCTTTGTTACTGGCAGGACAATCTTTATGCTGGTCTTCAGGGTTTGGGGGCTCTTGGCCTTCACCCCCCCTGGAATGTGCCCCGGGGGAAGTCAGTCCCTGGAGCAGATGCAGCTCAACCCCATGTGCTCAGAAGTGGCATCAGCCTTGCTCCGTCAACAGAACGGAGCTCACCAGCAATGCTTTGCAGGACCCAAAATGCCAGCCATGAAAACCCTTCTTCTATTCCCCCCGCCCACCGCAAAGGAGGAGGAGGAGGAGGAAAAGGAGAAGGACGACGCAGCCAGCCACTCCGGCCTCCTGCGCCACCCACACTGAGCCCCCAGGACCTTGGATGCAGGTGGTGCTTTGCCCTGGCAACCCCCCACCCCACCCCACCCCACCCCACCCACGCTTGCACCGCACGAAAAGTGTCTCCGCACTGCACGTCAGCAGAATTACGGGCCCCTGGCTGTTTGTAAGGGCGAGGAAGAACTGCAGAGGGAAAATTGAGCACTGGAAGCAGCCCTTGCTGAACAGAGTGATGCAGACAAGCCAGCAGGAACAACTGTAATCTTAGGAGCATCTCTGCAAACAACCGGCTCGCTCACTCGCTCTCTCTCTCTCTCTCTCTCTCTCTCTCATGAATCAGTGCTCCTACCAGCTGTCAAGTGGTGCAGGAGGAGACAACCTGGGGGAGGAAGAAGGCCCGCTGGGAGCCAGGGAGTGTAGTTTAACACTCATTTTCTAGCTCTAATTAATCTAATTAGCCTCTCGTACTGGATTCCTCGATGCTGCAACAGATGCGCGCTGAACTCAAGGGCAAAATCATACTTTCTGGCATCACAGCGGCTGCCTTGAGCACACGCACAATGCAGAAAGCTGCTTCCGTGGACTCTGCCTAGCCCTGGGACGTTTACTCTGACTGGCAGCAAGCTCCCTTCCATCACATCGTGATACCCAAAGCTTGTGAAAGTTGAACGGTGAACTCTCACTCTGCCCAGTTGTGGCGAGACTGATTCTGGTACTCTCAAAATTGTATTTTCCTTCCCCCCCTCCCTCCCCGCCACCCCAACAATTGTAAAAGGCTCAGGACTAGACGAAAGAAGGAAAGTTGAGGTAGCTTTACTCACAAACACCAGGGCAACATAGCAATGAAGTAATAGTTCACGCATGTGTGTACGAGGTTCTGAGGCAGTCTTAGGTTGCTTCCGGACAGGAGACCACCAAGGAAAAGAATTGTGATGCCACTGTTTCCTTTCTTCCTTAACTGTCTTTTTTCTGGTAAGAAAAGATGGAAGAAGCAGTGGAAAAACTTGCTGGGGGACCACAAATGGAAGAGGCGCATGTCTGGGTCTCCCCAGCACAATTCTGCAAAGGAAGCTGAGCAGTTGCACATGCCATGAATGTGGCTTCCCGTGACCCTTCAGACTCGGAGTATTTCAAGCAGCCAACAGCGGGTGGTGGCACGGAAGCTGAATGGCTCTCTGGGGGACTGGGCCAGCCACAGACTCTCAGCCCAGCCAACCTCACAGGGTTGTTGTTCTGTGGATAAAATGGAGCTAGGTAAGCCGGCTTGGGTTCCTCATAAGAGGAATAAAAGGCAGGCTATACATGCAATGTAATAATCATGGTAATGATAATGCCATCTGGTAAGCATTATGCTTAGTCTGCAGTTCTGTGCATACATGGAAATATGTCCTACAGAAGCCCATGGGGCTTACTTCTATGCACAGACTTGCAAAATTTTACTGCGCGTGTCTTGTGGGTCGGTGCCCTTGAAAAATCTTGCTTTTTCACGCATGGTGCATGGGACATTACGAAGAATCAGGTCCCACATGAACTTGCCCCACTGCACCCTCCCCCCCCACCCCGTTGGCGTTTCTTTTTGGCATCCTGCATGGCAAGCCTGCCGCTCAAGCAGCACTTCTGTGCTGCACATAGTAAATATTTCGTGTTCCACAACAACTCATTTCCTCCACACCTTTGCGTTTTCAGTAGTGCGTTGGGAGTTCTGCCTTGTTGTTTGCTTGCTAGAAAAGTCTGTTTGGAGCCCTGTGGCAAAGTTCCCGGTGTACCTTCTTAGAGCACATTCCTTGTCTAAATTTCAAGGAGCCGGGCACAATTACACCAGAGATAAGATCCGTTCGGTTCACCAACTCTCCCAGGAACCCCAGGCAAGGATGCTGCCCTCCAAGCATGATTCACATTCATATTGTTCATACCGTGGAGGAGATAATACTCTGATCCAAAAAGCAATTCCTTAAGCAGCTCACTTTATTTTTTTATCACTAAAGGGGTTTTGGTCATTTGGCAAGATTCAATTGTATGGCGATTAGTAGCAATCTTTGAAAAGCTGCGCTCCATTCACATCACAAGGACATCTGTCCTTTGCAGCAACACACTGCTCTGTTAAGCAACAGCCCTCCAGGTGATTGGCTGGGAATTCCTGGACTTTGCTGCAGGATTTGGTGGAGCAATTAGAAATATTTGGAGTTGCGATGGGGAGCGAGGACTGGCCTGCAAAATAAATCCTGTCCAGACAGGAAGGCAGAACACCCGCCCCCCCTTGGGGGTTGGACAGCTTACTGATGGGGAAGACTTTTTCTTAAAAGGCCGATACAGCATGTCTGTCGATGGGAAATGGAGCAAACCAGAACACTTGCTTCTCTCATCCTGGAGAGCTTGCCCAAAGATACTCTTGTTGACCGAAAAGCATTCGCCCTTGGTGAGAGAATCCACAGTGGGGCAGATCCCGTGTCCTGTGCCAGGGTGCCAAATCGCTTTCCCACTGAAGCCCCAGGATCTATTCAGAGAAGGTCTTGGGAATTGTATTCCTAAGGCAAAAGGTTGGAAACAAATGTCTATTTTTTTCTTAGAGCTCTTATTGCTCCAAGATAAAAAACAGTTCAACCTTTTAGAATTGGGGCAATGGGAAACTGTGCAAAAACTGGAAGACTAGCCTAAGCTTGGTGGTTGGGGGAGAGGGGTGAAACCAGAAGCAGGGGGCATGGCCACCAGCCAGGCTGGGGGAAGAGAACACGAACCTCCAAGGAAGCCAGATCAAGCAACGGGTAGCATGTTTTTGCCTGCTCCATTTGAAGGGGAAATACCAGCCGCAACTCCAGGCTCTCCGTGGCTACTAGCCTTGCTGGCCATGGGCTCCCTCCTTCACCAGAGCTGGCCTGCTAGGATACCTCAGTTGCCGAGGAGTCGGGAGGGTTGCCTTGCAGCCATCCTGCTGGAGAGATCCTGTGGGCAGCTGGTTTGCTTGACTAAATGCACTGTTGGGCTGATCCAGCATGTTCTTATCAGCCTGATTGATGAATGGATCAATCATCAATTCAGCTGCTAGTGGTAATTTGTGAATTGAGTCCCTGAAAATTGGATCTTGTCAAGGCTAAATCGGGTGGAAAAGAAGCATAAATGTTTCAAGAGTTAGCAAGTATTTTGCATTTTAATCTCACCTTCTTTCGAACTAGAGGAGTAACCCAAAGGAAGGCGCCTCAAGGGCTGCCTTCACCCACTTGGTGACGAAGAAGGCCTCCTCTCGCAGAAGGCCTCCTCTCGGCAGCTTTCGAAGATGCTGCAGCAAGGTAGGCAGCGACTGGAGACTTGCAATCTGCCCTTCCATTTTCCCTAAGCAAGCCCTCCCCATGCGCCAATTCTTTTTATTTTATTTACTTAATTTATACTGATAATTTTAATCTTATATTTGTAAATCAATGTATTTTTTGTATTTTTGTATTTAATGGTAATTTATTATGTGCTATTGTATTTCAATGTATTTTATCATGTTGTAAGCCGCCCCGAGGTTTCGGCAAGGGGCGGCATAGAAATGTTATAATAATAATAATAATAATAATAATAATAATAATAATAATAATTCTGCCTTGACCTCCACCCCTTCCTGATGGTCACATTCTTAAACTGGGCTTCTGTCAACGCCATCATGCATGACACAGAATTAAAAGACAAGTATTTATTACAGCATATTGATGCATTATATTAATTTACAAAGCAATATGATTTTCATATAGATATAAAACACAGCTGCTTATGATGTACAATTATTGGACATTGACGGAAAATATTAACACAATTGACAGTCGTGCTTGGCAACGTGCGTATCTGCGTGGGATTTTAAGAAAACAAATATTACACAATATACTCAAAAGAATTCTTGGCCATTCCCAGTACCCAAAGAAAGGGAAATCAAGCCAGGCAGCGGCCAGACGCACCAGGAATACCATGTACTTTCTGGTTTCCGCATCTTAAAAAATGGTATTTTGGAGCTGAAAATTTGCAGAAAAGGTTGACCGGCTCAGGGGCTGGAGCAATTGCTCCTTGAGGAAAGATTCCAACATTTGTCATGGCGATAACTTAGAAAAAGATGGAAAGGGGGAAGAGACATCATTTTTATAAAATTACGCATGGGGAGAAAGTGGTCAGATGTTTTCCTCCTCCTCCTCCTCGATTACTAGACCTCCTGTGGTCATCCCATGAAGCTGGACAGGAGGAGGTTCAGGATAGACAAAAGGAAGCCCGTTTTCACATTCTGCATTGTTAAACTATGGAATTTCCTACTCAACTTGGTCTCGAAAGGAGAGCAGACACCAAGGACGTGGAGGACAAGGTAGCTGTTGGCAGAAGAGGAAGACCAGCTGTGAGATGGGCGGATCCTGTAAGGCCGGCTCTGAGCAAGGGAGTCAAAGCCAAAACAGAAAGGCAAGAAAAACCGTTGCACTGCTCTGGTAGTGCAGAAGCCCTTTCCGTCCAAGGGCCTAGCTCTGCACCCACGCCATTCGCTCCAACCTGGCAGCTTCCCAAAGTGTTGGCCAGCTCTCGCAACCCCGTCACAGCCCCTTGATCTCTGAGGTGTAAAGGCATTGTCGCCCAAAACATCTGGAAGGCACGAAGTTGGAGAAGTCCACTTTATGTTTTTGATAGCAATCTGGTACAAGGAAATCGAAACCCCCAGAAGGCAGGCCCAGATTAACCACCAGGCTAAGGAGCTTCATAGCAAGAGATCCTGCTCAGATCAAGAGATCCTGCTTGCATTAAATCAGTCTCCTGCCACCCGGGGCCCTCCAAGGCTGTATGGGAAGGATCTTCTCCCATCATTCCCATCCAACACGGCCAATGACTGGAGATTATGGGAGTCTTCGCCCAACCCATCTGGAGGGCTCCAAGTTACAGAAGGCCAGTTCAGACTCGAACATCAAGCCTTTTCATAGTGGGAATACCTCCAGCATGGTCCCTGTGTTAGCTGCACCCCTGCGTCATCACTCTTAGATTACAACTCTCTCTCTCTCTCTCTCTCTCTCTCTCTCTCTCTCTCTCTCTCTGCCATTTAAAGCACTTTCTCACACAACCATCTGCCACACAACATGAAAGTTGTTCCTTTCACGTGATGGAAGAGAAGAGGCTCCCATTTCAACTGCCGGGATATTTTTTTAAAAAAAATCTAGCCTGAAAATGTGAGCCTAACATCTAGAACCTTCATATGCAAATTGCTCCAACTTTTGACAGCAGAATTGTCCAAAAACGGGGATCCATGGTGCAACTCTTGCTGATATTTCATCTGGCCTTGTTTGAGGAGGAAGGGGACAAGATGGCAGCACTTGTTCTCTGACTTCTAAACCCTTTAAGCCCCGGCTTCTGTCCACCTGGGCTTAAGGGTGGGGCTCCCTGTCCGGCCTCTGCTCCACGGCTTCAGCTTCAGGTGCCCACACCTCCCAGGGAAGAGACCGAGAAGCCCTTTCAAGACTGGAAGCAGGGGAAGGAAGCCTGCAGGTATCCTGGTTGCTGGAGGACTACACCCAGAGGCCATATTGGCTGGGGCCGATGGGAGTCTGAGCCCAAGATCTGAAAGGCCACAAGGTTCTCCCCCGACTCCCTTTAAGGCCTCTTCTCCTAACACCAAGCAGCTTGCAAAAATGCAAACCATCCACACCTTTTCAGGTTTTCATTCTCAACCCTGAGTGCTGGAATTTATTCTTCAAAGAAAACCTTGCAGGTACAATCCTATGCATTGGCAGGAAGACAAAAGGCCCACATCGCCCAACTTTCCCCCATCAACAGTCTTTTCTAGTCTGCTGTCTGCAAGCTTATGGAGGAACCCAGAGACATTCTCAAATGGGTCCCTTCACAGCCAAGTAGGTTTTCAAGCCAAGGGTGCGTGCCCACAACTCCCCGAGGGACCATCTCCTTCCCAATTGCTAGGATTTTTGGAATGAGTGCACAAGTAGCTGGAGTTCTATCTCAGTTCTTAAATTGTCTCGGAGTCCTTCAGCATTAACAAGACGAGGAGTGGGTCAGGACTACTCTGGCGGATGCTAGGTGCTGTCGTCCGATGCATTTGGAGGCTCCCGGCTGGCGGAGGGGCCACTACTGTTAAAGGGCAGCGAGAGAGCGACTGCCGGACGACTGGGCTGCACTGCGTGTGTCAGGGATGCTGGGAACCAGGGCTGGGAAAGGCCTGGAGCAAAGTGGTGTTGGGGGGCCTCCAACTGCCTCCAAGCCCACCGCTTCAGCTGGTGGTGGCCCACCCTGCTCCTCCTCCTCCTGCTCCCCCAATCTTTCTTTCAGGTATTTTGCTTCTGAAATGAGGGGCCGCCCCCTCCCTGGTCCATACACCCCTTTTCACAAATAGGGCTGTCCTTAGGAGGCAGGGTCTTTTGAAGACAGAGAACAATTAGCGCACAGGCAAATTACCAAACTTCTGCATGGTTTTTTTCCCAGGGGCCTGAGCCACAGATCATTTTGGGACCTGGCACTACACCTGGCCTGAGCAGAGAGTGACTGCTAGCCAGACAACCAAACACGGAGCTTTTCGGCTCTCACCCATCTTCGAGTGCCGGCACCACTGCTGGAACAGCTGCTCCTCCTCATCACCCCAGAAGCCACTGCCGGTGAGCAGACCAGAGGCGAGGCGGTCGGTGGACCGGTGCCCAGGGCTGGAGTCCCCCATCACCTTCTCCATGCTAGCTGGGGCTGGTGGGTGCCCAGCATCTGGACAATGCCAGACACCTTCCTCACACCGACTGGGAAAGAGACTATAGCTTCTGCGTAACCTGAAGTACCTTGTTCTGCCTAATCTGGGCAGGTAAGCCAGGTCAGGCCTGCAAAGAATCTGGATGGGAGACTTTAGTCCTGCATTAAGCAGCGGGTTGGACCCAACGGCCTGCTAGGCCCCTTCCAACTATAGGATGTTATGATCAGTGCTGAATTGGATGGGCAAATACACCAGCCTTGGTGCAGGGCAGCTTCTTGGAGATCCCGTAAAAGACCTCTTGCTGGAACAGGTTATTATGGGACTGCTGCACTAGTTAAATTAGCTGTAGGGAAGAGGAAACATTTGGTATTTTTTATCCTGACAACACCGATTGAGCTAATTTAGGGTGCAAGTCCTTGGTTTGTAGGCCTTTTTTCTTCCTACACTTGAACAGGATTATCCCTTTAATCATTTCATTATATAACTTAGCTGCTGATGGTTTGTTAAAATTATTGCTTGCTTTGCTATTATCTAGCCAGATTTTACACTGACATGAAGCCTCTTTTCTGTTTTGTGTTCTTAGTCAGGTTGGCTCTGTAAAAACAGGCTAAACTGAACGTTAGACGTGTAAAACGAGTCGGTGGACTGAGATCACATCACCCCATTCGAACCATCCCCTGGTCTCTTTGTCTCCGGGTGTAAACACAGATCGTTTCTGCCTCTTTCTCCAAAGGGGAGGCAGAGAAAGGCTTTTCTGTGCAAAGCAGAGGATGCGTAGTAAAGACCGACAAGGGGTCGGGATGTCCTTGAATCCACCCCTGGCCAAAGAAGAGAAAAGCAAGCACCCTGCGCCAGGTTTCTTCTGCTTCTGTGCCCTTGATGCTCTCAGCTGAGAAGTGGCGGTCAGGTTCCTGTCTTACAACTACTCCCGCGGTCTTTGCTTTGCCACTTAAAAGGCACTCGTATCAAACATTTGGAGGTTCTAGTGACATCGTTTAAGCAGTCCGTTAAAATTTAAATATGTGTATTTTAAAAAAGACCCTCCCCCACAACAACCCACCACAACAGCATCCTGGGAAGAATATTTACAAGAAGCACCTTGATTTGTTAAGTATGGGGCTGTGCGCTTGCCTGCAGGAGGGCTTTCTCTTGGCATGTATGCGCACATCCGGGAGGGAGAACAGCAGCGCCAGAAGCCCAGACAAGGTTCTGCATAGAGCAATGCCTGGGGGTCATTTTTCTCTGCAACCCCGGGCTTGAAAAGAGCTGCTTGTGGCTACGGCCTTCAGGCGAACCAACAAGAACGCATCTGTGAACCGGAAGAGAGTCTCTCCATGTGCAATTTTCAACACGCTTTTTAAACAGGGGGTGTGGCGTGGGGTGCATCAGATTCACAATTGGCAGGTGCAGCCCACACTCCGGCTGGGCACAAGCACTGCCGCCGGGGCTCTTATCCTGGGTTCTTTTGCTGAACTTTTGCCAGGGACCAACTGCACATTCTGTTGGGCGCAACAGCCGGGGATGCACCCTTTTCTCTTTCTGGACCAAGGTCAAGACCGGGTTTGTGCGAGGAATCCATTATGGGACAGGATTCTGCCAGATTTGCTGGGCTCGGGTTGCTGGACTCCATCGCGCTCTGTGGCCACCTTCCCGCACTCTGTGGCCACTCTGTAAGTCCCACTTCCCGGCACGCAAGCCCAACGGACAAGAAATAAAGCACCACACAACCCGCATCTCTCCCATGTCGTTTCTGCTGGGCAAGATGTGGCTTGCGATGCAGGAAAAAGCTTCCGGCTGTGCAACCTTCATTCCACCAGCCTGTGAGGGATCCCTCCCAGCTCGGCTCGCTTTCGAAGGCAGGGCCGACCATGAGAGGAACCCGCACAGACAAGGGTGGTGGATGCTGCACAGCTTCCTCGCAACCCTCGTCAAGAGCCCAGCAAGCGAGGAAGGGTGTTTTCCAGCCCAGAGGCAGAGAATCTCTTTCAGCCCACGGGAGATTCCACTTTGAAGAAATGTTTGGCGGTCGCGGGGAGCAGGGCAGAGCAGCCAAGGACAAACGTGGCCCAAAATACCAGCCAGTCTGTTCCCACAGGCAGCCCCGAAACCTTCGGAGTGGTACTTCATCCTTTTGGCATGTAGGAAACTGCACAAAATCCAAGAGCCCATCACATGGGAAGTGACTGGGGGAAAGAATATGAGATAGGGGCATGGAAACCCCAACTGGGTCCTCACTAGGGCTGGATTGCCCCCACCCCGAACTAGATTGGATGCCCCATGTTTAGCCCATCCCTCTTGTACCATGACCCTCATTAAAACGCCCCAATAAAACTATCCCCATAAGAATCCCATGGTGTCGCTTGGCATGGAGGGAAGTCTCCCACTGCTGTTTCTGGGAGCTGCCCTTCCATGACGAATATTAGCCAGGGAGGGTCCATTTTCATAAGGGGGGCAGCACAGACAGGCAAGCTCAACCCCCCCCCCCCCCCGCATCACCGTCCCAACACTCAGCAGGTCTTTTCTGGGGGACCAGATCCGGGAGCTGGAACGCCTTGCGCGAACAAGTGTGAGCAAGACCCGCCAAGACCTTACACAAACGCATGCACGTGCGCACACCTGCTCCCCGAGTGGGCATGAGTGTTATCACTATTATTATTACTGCTACGAGTCATCCACACTGTAGTTCGAGCAGAATGTACTTAGACAGTAGTCATCAGTTTGAGAGACCCGGACCGAAAGCGCAGGATTTTCTTCTTCAGGTTGTGGGAAGCTTTAATCTTCACGAAGGCTTTGGCTGCGTTTTCATGGAGCTCGGAAGCCGTGGCCACTGCCTGGATGGGAAGCGTCTGGACGAACTGGGACCAAATGAGCCCCCCGCTCTCGTCCGAGTCGCTGGTGGTCGTGCTCTCCCCCACAAACTCCACCCCGCTCAGGCTGGACTCGCTGTCCCCAAAGCAGTTGGTGGTATAGTTGCTCCTCTCGTCTTCGCTCGTGTCCACCACGGTGGAGTGGAAAAGCGACTCGCACTCTGCCGAGTACTCGGAGTCACTGGCCACGTAGGCGTACGGGCTGCCGAAAGGCCGGGCCGCCTGGGAATAAACCCCCGTGGCTTCTCTACGGTTCCTCCTCGCCCTCCGGAGGGCTTCCTCGTAAGACGCCTCCGCCGACAGCTTCCAGCGCCGGTAGTCGGCCCGCTTGTGCTTGGGCTTGGCGACCACCGGCTCTCGGCCGTGGGGCCTCGCTGCGGCTTTCGGCGCGCCTGGCGGCCGGCTCGCGAGGTTGGCCTCCAGCGGCAGGTGGCTGCTCTTCTTCCCCCTCGAGGCGGTCTTCTTCAGCTTCTTGCTTGTGTCCAGGTCATCCGGGAACCGGCACTTCTTGCCTGGGGGTTTGCCTTTCTCCCGCCCGGCCTGGGGCCCGTTCTCGAGCACCGTGCCCAGGTGGGGCCTGTGCTTGGCCATGGAGCTCTTGAGAATTTTGACGCCACGGCTGCCTTTGTGGAGTCGAAGTGTCTGCGGCTGCGCTGGGATGTACTGGGCATTCACCAGCAGCCCCTCCTCCAGGCCGTGCGGGGGCACCTGCGCCACCCCCGTGTTCTTAAACAGCATCTTTTTGGGCAGCTGGATGGCTTTGTTTTCCTTCGAGGGTGTCGCGTGCCTGCAAGGGCTTTCCTTCGGACACGGCAAAAAGGTCTGGCCGCTTTCCTTGGGCACGTCACCCTTGCTCGCCGCAGGGCCATGCGTTGCCTCTGGGGGTTTCGCATTCCTTGGCACGTGTTTGCTTTGAAGTTCGTGGCTTGCATTTGGTGAAAAGACTGTGGGCAAAGGCATCTTTTTGGTATCCAGGGGCTCCGCTTCTCTCGAGAGCTGTTTTAAGGGGGAGAAGGCACCGTTTTCCAGGACGACAGGGGTTCCACCGGGATGTGGAAAAGCCTGACTCGAATTCTTAAGACTGGTGGCATTGCTGGAGACAACGCCAGCTACCTGCCGAACACACAGGCTCCCGTGTCTCAAAATCCCCTTGGCAGGGTCTGCGTTCAGATTCGTCCTTGGCTTGTTAGTCCTAACGGAAACAGTCTTTTTCTGCACCAGGCTCAAGATGTAGCCGTCCATTTTTTTGTTGGCCGGGAAGCAGGGGGAAGAACGGAGGCCGTGTGGCAGGCAGGGGGGCCCCGCTTTCACCAAGGCAAGCTCAGGGCCCACAGAAACTTCGACAACACGCCCATCCGCTCGCTCTTCCTCTTCTCTTGCTGGGCTGCTGGTCACGGGCAGGAAGAACATGGGGCTCTGGACCGCGACGGCATGTAAGGGGCTGGGGTAGCGGTAGATGTCGTTCCCATTTTTGGACACCAGGTCACACTGAAATTTGGGGTGCACATCCACAACGATGTCGAGGGAATTTGAGTGCGGCGTCGAGGGCGAGTCAGGGACCATCCCGGTCCCCTGGTCTTCACGCTGGCTTCCTTTGTTATATTCCAGCCAGCCGATGAGATCTGAAATGTGGGTGGAGGGAGGGAGGGGGGAGGGGAAGAAATAAATAAAGAAATTCTCCATGCATTATAAAATTGCAACGCCTATGACAATAGTAGGAAGTTTACGCTTTTGAAAATCAAGGCAAAGTTCTGTTTTCTAAAACCGAAGCAGAAAATAAGTCATGGGTGCAATTTCCTATAGATTTTGGATTTTAGGGTGCCCAACCTCTCTACCTATGCAGGTGCAAAAGCTTTAAATTAAGCATCAGGAACCCATCCTCCACCCCCCCACACCATGCCCCTGTGTAACATCACGGCTTTGCCCCTTTTCAAAGCAGGGTCCTTTTCCTCTGTTTGGGTTTCAGTGATGTCTTGAACTGATAACTTTAACATTTCCACCAGAATTCGAAAGATGGCATTGGCAGGCTTTGGTTTCAGGCTTTCAGCTTGCCCAAAAGGACTTCCTATCCCACTGAATTCTCATTTGGAGGATATGGGTGTGCTGTTTAGGCAACGTAAATTTCCAGAATCCAGGTGAGGAAGTCCAGGAACCAGCAGGGGCCCCACATTTTTATTAAAAAATGTGTCCACCTGGATGACCCCAAGCAGTGTGGAACCCATGCCCACGCGGATAACTTCCTGCAGGGGGCAGTAAGCTGGTGCCACGTCTCTCGGGCGCGATCCGTCCAGGTTCTAATCGGCAGGATGGTGCTTCTAGCCCACCTGGAGGCACGACCGGCATCACCTGGCTCAGTGCCATCAGCAGAAGCGGCCGTTGCCTGTCGAAGTGCCCAAACAGCCACACCAGCAACAACCAAAGCGGCACCGACTCAGTTTGGCACCCACCATGGGGCGTCTCTGCCAAAGAGATCATTAATGACTGCAACTCCTTTTCCCGGTAAATCTTTTCAGACGAAACTACAACTAAACTTCACCCAGCCTCTCAGACTGGGAGTGATCACGTTGCCTTCCCTTTGGAAGAGCGCAACTTCCGTCTGAGTGCAGTCTCCCATTGAAAGGACCAAGCAGCCAGCGAGGAGTCTCATCTCCGCCTGAACTCCAGAATCTGCTTTGGCTGGCTGGCTGGAAGGCACAGGTCCTACCAAGCATTCCATAGTTCAGCTTTCCCCAACCTGACGTTCTCCAGATGCTCATCTCAGCATCCCCTGGCCTACCATGAGGCTCTCCCAAGATTCCAGACCAATCAACCCAGGCCTGGAATTGCAGGTCTCTCTCCAAAAGTTATTGTACCTTTTAAGAAATACATATGGTTCGAGGACTCAGCTGGAGACAGACCAGTGAAAGGCGAAAAACTGAGAGCCTCACCAGCTTCCCAGAATGGTCAACGAACCAGTGGGAGGTTGCCCTGATGCTTCACACAGGTGTAACCCCCTCCAAACCGCAAACAGGTACATGCCTGATCAGGGAGTGGGCCTTGCCCAGTGTAACCAGAGCTTCAGTGTTACAAAAGGCCATAAATACATGCTAAGCTTATTGAATGCACCACAGAGCGTGGCAGGTGGAAAGCACAAGCATTCTGGCACCCCCGCACCACAGGGGGAAAGCTCATGAGCGCACTGCTAAGAAGCATGGTGCAGGGGGCACTTCTGGAGCGCAGGTGCCCAGAGTCACCCTCCCTGGGCAGGCCCAAAATTTGTCCAGATCGACAAACCAATTCTAGCTTTCCTCTCCGTCAGGAGCAGCTGCTCACTAAAGTGAATGGGCCCAGAAGGCATGTTCAAGGCCAAGCCAACAAAAATTAATTGCATTACAGTCACACCGATACACCGCAGCTGGGCCAGGCTCCTTTGCTGCCAGCTGCAAAGACGGCGACTAAGCTCAGAAGGAGCGGGGAATGCCTGGGGGGGTGCCAGGGCCATCCGGCCTGCCCAGGGATGCAGTGCTCAGGCCAGAATCCGGCCCTCCTGGGCTTGCTGGACTTCCTTCCCTCGCGCACCCTGGCCAGGAAGAGCGCTGCGTCAACATCGAGCCTGGAAACCCGCAGGAAGGGCAGCAACTTCTTTGCAGAAAGAGCGCATCACTGTTTGCACGAAGCACACCAGTGCGCAATCATTTGCGTGAAGCATGCAAGTTGTGTGTGTGGGAGCAGAAGCCCACTTGTGCGCGGACAGCACGGGCCTAAACCGGCCCAAGGACTCGCTTCCCGCTGGACACCCAAGGGAACGCTCAGCACAAGGCGGGCTTAGAAAAGACAGGAAGTGGGCAGAGCCCGGGGGCTGAACCAAGGAAACCTGGCCGATTCCCACCCCCAGACGGGATTCCTCACACGTCGCTAGCCGCTGCTAAGCAAAGTCCCTGGGGCACTGTCCCACACCGCAGGGAATCGCCTCCGTTAACTCGGCAGCTCCAGGGCCTTCCGCACTCTTGCCGTACCTGCCGACTTGGGCCGTCCGTCGGAGCCGCTCAGGGAGGTGTCCAAGGGGCCGCAGAAGCAAGTGCTGGAGTGGCAAGTGGATAGGCACTCGCTGAAGACAGAGTTGGACGAGTTGGAAAGAGAGCCAGAGGCCCCATCACTCAGCTCGTAAAATCCTGCAGGGAACAGGGAAATGCATTTATGTACTTCAGGCTGCAACGCGGAGCTTCAGCGACCGGGAAGTGTGGAAACAGGGTGCAAAGTGACTAACTGATGCAAGACACACAGATCGAAAGGGGTGGAAGCCGAGCAAGGCCAGCCTGCAGCAAAATGCTGCAGCACGGAGTGTGCTAATTCGGGGTTTCAGCCTCACCCCCTTGCAGGTCACCAGCTGCTCTTGCTCCTCATTCTGTCCCTCCGTGGCCCCCCAGCACATAAGCAGGCCGGCATATCGCTTCCTGGCCAGGCACACAACCACACCAGCCGCTGACAACAGCTTTGCCACTGGGAGCACTCGGTCCTCAACAAACGGGGGGGGGGGGGTGTTTGTTTTTTGGTGGGGAGATGCTGCCCCTCGGAATTTCCTCCCACCCTGAGTCTTCCTACTCTCCAGACTTTGGGGTTCCCACCAACCGAGCTGGTACCTTTCTGCTAGTTAATCAGTGGCTTCTGTTTTGGCTGCACAGCCGTCATGCTCCGAACCCCAAGTTTGCCATTGGTACATATGATTTGGCTCTTTGAAGGTGACCCTAAGCCCCGGGTAGTCCAGCTTCATGGATATAAGATCTGGCTTGCCAGCAAAACCCCCATGAATCCTGGGCGATCTCTGAAATATTTGCCAGTGTCATGTAGCTGCATTCCTATTTTCAGGCCAATTTGGTTTTTTAAACACATTGCCAGTGCAACACTCCACCTTGAAATCTGAAAATGCTAGTGCTTTAAACTTGTTGGAACATCTTGATCCTTTTTTAAAATTTTGGCAGGCTTCAGAATCTGAGATCTCAGCAGCAAACCAACTGACAAATGCTAAATATCACAGCATGCCAACTTTCCAGTAAGCTGAGCCACTGCGTGTTTAACCATCAAATTACTGTCAAATATCAACTGCCATGTCAAATACTGAAAATCAAATAGCATCGGGTGTCAAATTACAGATATCAACCCTTTGGTGCATATTCAGCAGGCATGGTAACAACAGCTGCATCTCAGAATTGTGAGCCTAAATGAGCCTTGGGCTCACACTGTCCTCTCACACTGCAGTGATGAGGAGGTTGAATGTATTTCCTTCTATATTCAATTAAGTGCAGTTTGTTGTGTCATCTGAACCCAACAAACTGTGGTTTATCTTAAGTAGGTTTGTTTGAAACAAGCCAATTTCAAATACTGGATTTTGAAGCCAGTGTGTGTAGTTATAATTTCTTATTTATTTCATTTCTATTCAGTCACACAGCAAAAGCTCTTTGTTTGGTTTGCCACAATCCATAAAACAAGACAATAAAATGCAACAAAAACATAATATAATCAAAGAAGCATTTAAGGATTGAAACAGCTAAAACAAGCGGCAAAGGATGGACCTTCTAAAAAACTTGGGATGGACAATCCCCCCAGCCTAAGGGTAGCCAGATACATCGTTAAAGGCCTTGGCATCGTTAAAGGACCACATTAGCCAGGCACCAAAAAGACAACCAGTTTGGCACCAGGTGGGCCACAGTGGGGAGCTTACAAGTAACCAGTTTAGAGTTTGGATGTAACATTAAAATAATCAGATATCAGAAGTCAACACTTTCGATCTCCTTTTTCATTTGCACCAAAGGAAATGAGACCACGCAAGCAGGGGACCAAGTACTGGTCCTGACACAATAAACCGTGGTTGATCATTAAGCCCAAACACAGCTGTTATCTGGTGCATGTGCAAGATTCCCCTTTGTAGAGGTATCTCAGAAGGACTTTTGGGACCAAAGTTGTTTCCAATCTAGTTGGAATGACAAGATCTCACCTTGATCCCACCAGCAGGCATGAGGTACAAAGGATCGGACAAATGCTGTGCCGATGTTTGGAAAAGGAACTAAATGATGCTTCTCACTTCAGGTCACATGTGGCATCAGCAACGCAGACACGAACCTCCTGCCACGGGAGAGCTACTTTTCCATGGCACACCCCAAGCGGCTGCCAGTTATTGATGCCACCAAGCAGGCAGCTCCAACAGGATCAGCCTTTCCCAAGGAAAGCACTTCCAGAGGGTTCACCTCCGAGCACCCTCATTGCCTGATGCCACCCAACTAGAAGGTTTAAGGTTGTGAACTGCAACCCGAGGACAGTAGCCAGTTGGGTACGACGCAAGCCTAAAAATCAAATAAACAAATGGAAGACCAAACCAGACCCTGCTGGAATGTCTTCCAACTTCTGCACCCCATAAAACTGATCTTAAATATTTCCTCTACTGGTGACCACAGGGCGACACCCACTGGCATCCAGCAGCAAGTTTCTGCCGAAAGGGGCCAGTAGCACCCGTTTCATGCCACCAGTGGGACACAATGTTTGTGTGATGCAGATTTTCTGGGGGCAACTTGAAACAAGCAGAAACACCGGTGAGCCCCCCCCCCCCTTATATGTGAAACTCTGAAATGCTTAAAATGCGCTGAGTTTGGGAGAAGAGGAAGAATCTAACAGTCCGGGCGAGTGTCTAGAATCCCGTTTAAGCTTTTAAAAATGAGAAGGAATGAAGGGAAAGTGACTGATGGAACATTATCCTGTGTTACCTTATCGTATTACTGGGAGGTCACATCTACAGAGAGTGAGACCTGGGAGCTACATCCATCTCCAGTCCTTCCAGCCCAAACCACATACTCTTGGCAGAGACCCACATCTCTGCAGCAGCACTTAAGTTCGCTTGCCAACGCGAACATCACTGCATTGCTTTTGAGCCTTCCCGTTTCCCTGGCAGCCACTGACCTTAGCTGCAGCTGAGGAGGCAAAGGCAGGGGGAAAGGAGCCAGCCTTTAAGCGGAGGGAGCAGAAGAGAACAGAGCTGGGGCAGTCATTCCCATTTCCCTTTGGGCAGGAAAAGCGAGTTTGAGGGAGGGGAATGCCAGGGAGTGTTCCCCCGTTCGGGTGCAAAGAGGCCCAAAGCAGAATCGGCAGCCAATTTCAGCAGCGAAGGCCGGCACAGGCCGAGTGTGGCTTCCACAGTAAGCATAAGCCTGCTTTAAGAAAGCGGCACAGGAAACAGATCTGAATCCAGACGGATTCTGAGGTCAGCAGTGGCAACAACTCGCGTCCGATGGCCCCAGAGCCTGATCTGCTGCAGCTTCTGCACAGCTCTTTTCTCGTCTGCAGATGGGCGGCAGCAGCCACATGGTGCCATCAGTCCAGTGTGCATGCGTTACACCATCATGTTCGGCTGACTCTGACTATCCGCAGCCCAAGGCGTACGGGTTGCAAGATTCAGGCGCGCTGGGCCAAAGTGTTCCAGAGCTGCCAAGGGATTCCTGCAGTCCTGGCTCGGCCACAGGAAGTGCTCACCTGAGCTGGGGCGGCTGTCTGTCTCGAGATGCTCCTCTGCCGTTTTCTCCACGTCCAGCCTCAGATCGCTTATCTGCTTGTCCAGTTCTTGCAGCTGGTTTAGTAAGCCAGCATCCCTTCTCCTCAGGCAGTTCTGTGGTGGCAAGAAGAGAAAACACTCCTAAGACGCAATGTGCCAGTAAGAGCAGATGTGCGTCAAAAGCACGGGGCCAGATGTTTTGGCTGCTCTCGGGAGCTAAACAGCGTTTCTGGTAGCCAGCTGCATTTCTCAGTTTCTGCCCTGTTGTGGGAAAGTGCTTCCCTTTTGATTCCACTGCACATGAGGGCTTTTTACAGGGGAAAAGTGGTCCATTGCGGGCATGGAGGAAGCGCACCGCTAAACAGCACAAGCTAAATCTGGCGTGGCTACGTCCCCCTTTCCCCAGCCACTGATCATTTAATGATTTCCTGGCTTTCATCCAGAATTCCCACCATTCTAAAACATTAACATGAATGTCTACAACATTTCTTAAGACATAGTTGCAGGCAGCAAGAGCTCCAGGCACGAATACGCTGCCCATGTTCTTAATTTTGGGCTTCCCACCATGCGAATGCAGGCCCCAAAACTTCTCAAACATGGCACTTGGTTCTCAAGCTGAAATTTGGACTGGAGTCGTTTTGGAAGAGACACTCTCTGTCTTTTGTCTTTTCCTTTTTAATATTGCTCCTATGCTGAAATGTATGGAGACTTGGCCTACATTTCTAAGCACCAGTGTAACTGTGCAGTCTAGTAAAATCTCCCCATCCAACTCATTAGGACAGTTAGTATATTCATCTGCAGCAAAGCAAATTAACATTCTGCCTCCAAGCAACCTGGATCTTGCACCAAGAACTGCTGCATTTGCCTGTCTCCATGGAATAGGCAAATCTGACCTATTTGCATACTACATTTTATTTTGCATAATTTATTCTGCTTTTGCTTGTCAGGAGGCAGGCCAAAGTTCTATGCAAGGTGCTGATGCCCTGCCAACCCCCACGATTTATATTCAGTCATTAATGTTTGGCTTTTCTTTCAGCTGATGTTGCCCATACTGACCCAATTTATATGTCATGGAAGCATCTGAGGGTTAACTAATTCATCCACGATTTGCCCATTTCCAGGATGCAAATGGCCCATTCTCAGGTTCTTAGCATGACACTGACCTGGACACTCTGGGTTGTTTGTGGGTTAAACAACCCAAAGTTAACCTATGATTTGTTCTCAAGTGATTAACCCATAATCAGCTGCTGCTTCCAGCAAACTGGCCCACTCTGTAAACAGATTTTCCCATTTTCAGTCAGATCCATCATATGAACCCAGTCCACAATTAAGATCATCTTCTAACACCCCTGCCTGGCTTCTGAAGGTATAGTAGATCAAGGGTCTCCCTGCAGTGGTACCCCAACTCTGCAATTTCCTCCCCAGAAAGCTACACCTGAATGCCTTCATTACTACCATGCAGGTACCAGGCTGACTTAGCCCTGTTCTACCAAGCATCCAATTAACACCAATAGTATTTTTATCAGGAAGTTTATCTATCTTGCAGAGGTTTATGCAATAGTACTGATGCTCTCCTTCAGTATATGGGTACATTTCTAGGAGTTTTTAATTGTTATGATTGTTTTGTCTTTATTGCAAGCTGCCTTGAATAGTTTTTGAAGGACTGGAAAAGCAAGATGTTTACAAAGAGAAACTTAGTTTTGAAACTAATAAGGAAAATCTTCAAGACCTAATAGAACATTCTGCATTTTTGTGTTCTTCCACAAAATAAGAAGCCTTACCTTTTGGGCTAGAAATTCAACCTCATTGTATCATGCAGGCATTCCAGTATTTACCTCACCTGCATGTCACAGATCTTAGTCTCCACAAGCAGGCTAGCAAGATCGTAAGAATTGGATCGGTGCAAAGAAGTCACACACGGATTCCCTTTTCTACCCTCAGTCATACAAATGCATTACTTTCTCGAAATAACTAGAGTGTTTAAGCGATTTTGCAAGGTATTTTTGATGCCAACTGCTATAAAGAATGAGTTTAGAATAAGCTCATTAACCCCAGGTCAGAGTAATCAGTTTTCCTGCTGAATCCTGTAATTATATCTATCCATCAATCACCGGTTTGCGCAAAGCCTTTATAGATATTTCGCTTTGTATTGTAAAACATTTGCTGCATTTCCTTCCGAGAAAATGTTGCGCCTTAGAAAAGGAAAGAACAGCAAGTCCATTTATTTCTGGAGTCCCATCTGGCGACATCAACATGTCAATGCCTTGCATGTGTTACTGACATTCAAGGACAGTTTCCTACAACTGAAATCACTCACAGTCCAGGGGCCTTTGTGCACCACGGTGAATAATGCAAGCCAATTTCAAGATGACATTTCTGTAGAAGTTTGCAGGTTCAAGTGCCGCATTTAGCTTCCACCTTGGCACCATTTAGCAGGGTTTACAGAACAAGGTCCCACAGATCTGAAAGAGCTGCTGCTTGCTTCTTCCCCTCTCCGCAAAACCAGTTTTGCTTAAAGGGTGCAAGGACGCATTAAGGCTCTTCTGGGGAACTCCAGCACCTTCCGCCTTGCCAAACTCTTTCTTTCTAGCAACTGCACAGAGGAATAGCAATTCTTTGCCTGCTTTAGAAAGCCAAGGATTCCTTTTTGACCTCGGCAGCCATTACAACAATCCCCCATCAGCGGGGCTGTGTATCCACTCCAAATTTTGCTGCAAAGATTTGAGGAGATATTCATAGGCTCAACCTATGATGGGATAGGCTTCAGCACCACGGAGAGCTCCCTCATGGCAGCCTCTCCTGCCAATCCCTCGCTTCAGCTCCATTTGCATATCTAGAAACCAACAAGCCACCCCCTTATTTATTTCTCAATTTATCTCTTGCCCCTTTTCCTTACAAGGACGCTTACAAAGTTCAAAGTAACAAATAAAAGAGCAGCGTTGGACAGCAAGTAGCCTTGGAAAGGAATTTAACATGAAAGGGCCCAGATCATACTCTCCTTATGCAAATCTTTGCTGCAACCACACTTCAAATATTGTGTTCAGGTATGGTCGTCCTACCTGAAAAAGGACAATATTGAGTTAGGACAGGTATAGAGAACGGGGCTAGGAGAGCTCTCCCATGAACAGCAGCTACGAGAGCTGGGACACTTCAGCTTAGGAAAAGGCGAGGACGGGGAGACAGGACAGAGAGGTAAAGAGGGAGACATTTTCTCCCTCTGCATAACACTCAGACCTGGGGCCACCGATTGGTGGGAGGTTTAGGACAGATAAAGGAAGGGCTTCTGCACACAGCCCGTGGTTAAACTATGGAATTCGCTGCCGCAAGCAGTGGTGGTGGCCGCCCATCTGGATGGCTTCGCAAGAGGACTGGACAAGTTCACGGAGAAGGAAGCGACAACCACTGGTCCTGTGTCCCTACGTATACCAGCTGCGGGGAAATTTGGTCAGGAGGGGGCTGCCACACTCACGTCCTGCTGGAGAGATCCTGCCACCATGTGAACAAAATGCTGGCCCTTGGTCTGATCCAGCAGGGCTTTTCTTACGTCCCGAAGGCACGGGGCTGGCTCCATTTTACACCAATCCAGTCCCAGCTCTGCGTGTCAACGGAATGTTTTCCCCCAAAGATTCCCAGCTCATCAGGTTGTTAGTATTAAGCCCTGTGAAAAGTGCTGGTGCCATTCCAAAGGTCATTAAGACGAAGCAACTGGGTCTTAGTAATTTTGAACAAAACACGCAAGGGGGATGTGGATTGTATTTTCTCAGAACTATAAACATTGCAAATATAACCTTAACATATACACTCAAAAAAGAAAATTATCTACTATTAAAAAGGGGCAAAGAATCTTGGGGAACCTTAATTTATAATTCACTTGCATGCACAATTCTTCATGGTTTCTTCTGTTGCACTCACAGTCCATGCACAAAGCTACAACAATAAAAGAGCTGATCTCTGTCTGTCTGTCCATCAGCTCCAAAGCTCCAAGACCATGAAACCTAGACCCCTGAACAACTGATCTCCGAAGAAGATTACGGGACAGGTTAGGGGACCAGTGGCTGGAGAGCAGCACTTGTGAAAGGGATCTCCAGGTACTGGTTGACCACAGACTAAACATGAGTCAGCCGTGTGACACGGCGGTCAAGAGGGCGAATGCTTAGAGGGGCAAAAGCATACCACAGAGTCGTACCATTTTGTACGACTCTGGTGCATCTGCAGCTGGATTATTGTGTTCAGTTCTGGGCTCCTCATTACAAGAGGGATATAGCCAGGTTGGAATCGGTGCAGCGAAGGGCCACGAGGATGGTGGCTGGTTTGCAAGGAAAGCCACCTGAGGAGAGCCTGAGGGAGCTGGGTCTCTTCAGCCTCGAGAGGAGGAGACTCTGAGGGGATCTGTTGGCGACATATAGGTATGTGAGGGGGTGTCCCACAGAGGTGGGTCAAGACCTGTTCTCCCCTGCAGAGGAAGGCAGGATGCGCTCCAATGGAGCAAAGCTCAGGGAACCAAGATTTAGTGTGGATGCCAGGAAGTACTTCCTGATGGTTAGGACCCCAAGGGTATGGAAAGGGCTTCCACGGGAGGTCGTTGAGGCCCCATCAGTGAGGATGTTTAAGGATAGGCTGGACATGCACATGGTAGGCATGTCGTGAGCAGAGCTGGCTGGAGCTGAGGATCAGACTAGATAGCCTGGGAGGTTTCTATGTTTTTAAGATATTAAGGTATGTACTTTGGGGGTTGGGGATTTTAAAATATATTGGATTTTAATTAATTTTAATGCTTGCTGGCAAGTGATGCTTGCAGGACCAGCTCTCCAACCAGCAAATAAGGTTGCTGTCCATGCAGACTGAAGGCGGAAAAGATTCATGGGCCGAGGAAAGCAGTTCTACTGCTGCCTCCTCCCCTGTGCTGTGGGGCAGCCCCTCGGGGCGGGGGGGGGAGCCTATTTCTCAGGAGGCCTTGGCATGCCCCAGGGCAAGCTGTGCCTAGGCGCGACTGCACTCAGACGGACAGTCCAGCTCCACAAACCGGCTAGTCTGCTTCAAGGCTCCCTGTACCCAAAGAAGGGCTATTCTAACCCACACAAAGCCGGGGCTGAACACTTTTCCCCACCAGTTAAGTCTGGATGCTTGAGAGACGCTGCAACGCCGCTTGGTCTCCAGGGCACGTCCATTGCTGTTGCTCTACAGCGCCACCCCTGTCATGGCCAGGGGTGGTACTGCAGGTTTGCCCGATCAGCCAGACCAGGTGATGCAGAACGGTTGGCCCTCTATAACCGTTGCCCCAGGCTTGGTTCCACATTCTCAGTGACTTATCTGTGAAGGACCCCCAAAGTAGACTCCCCTTGTCCCCTTGCTCGGGAAGGTGGCTACTCACTCAAGTGGGCATGTCGTGCGCATGCACATGGTGGGCATGTCGTGAGCGGAGCCGGCTGGTGCCGGAGGTCAGACTAGATGGCCCGGGAGACCCCTTCTGACTCGCTCTGTTTCTATGTTTCTAAGTCAGAATGCTACCCAAAGGTGCAGGCCACACCTGTAGGCACTGTCCTGCTCCTGTGAACTTCAGGTGAGCTGTGGAGAGTAGGCAGGCCATGGTGTGGAGGGACCAGAGGGTCGGCTGCACATTCAAAAATCAGAAATGGTGGGAGCCGGGCAAGGAAAAGGCTGGTTGGAGAGGAAGAGGAAAGCAGGAAAGGGCCAGGATGAGAAGGCGGGGGAAGGCTGCCTAGTGGTGAAGGCCACGAGGCAGTAGCAACAACGCTCCTCCAGGGAGGAAAGGCAAAACCCAGCAGCCAAATCCACCATGAGAAGCCAGAACCCCACAAAAACAATGCTCATTGTCCTAACAGTTGCAATACTGCAACAGTTGCAAGTGTTGCAAGCCGCCCCGAGGCTTCGGCGAATGGGGCGGCATAAAAATGTTTTAATAAATAAATAAATAAATAAATAAATACTGCATCTGCCCCTATTGGTGGGTTTGGGGCAAAAGTCACTGCATTCTCGAAAGAATGATAGCCCTTGTCTGGCTAACATCGATGCCCTCTGAAGATCTCAAGGGCTAACCAGTCCTTCATATACATCTCATTGATGCCAGCGTTATTGTCAGTCGGTCCCATCAGCCTGAGAATAAAACCCCAAGACATTCAGCAGGAGCAGGTTTGGGCAGTGCCAAGATGGAAGAGTACGGTGGACGCAAGGCAGACTGACCACTTCAGTTCCAGGATGGGAAAAGCGGGATATGAATGTGCTAATTCCACAATCCTACACCTGTTTAGGAGTTGTAGGCCCTTCCCTGTCTAAACCTGCAAGGGATCGCTCCCGAAATAAATAAAATTCTAGTCCAGTTCAGCTGGTGCTGCCCAGTTGCGCGGGGCTACAACTCCCGGGATGCCCAGTGGTGGTCCAACATTTCTGCAGAGTCCTGGGTTGGAAAGGCTCGCCCAGTTGACTCTGCGCCTACCACCCCTTGTCATTTAACCCTGGCGACAGTGACACACGTGTTGGTGACTTCCCGATTAGACTTCTGCAACACGCTCTACGTGGGGCTACCCTTGAAGACGGTCCGGATACTTCAATTGGTGCAGAATAGAGCTGCCAGGCTGCTGGCGGGGACTGGGCGTTGTTCTCATATAACCCCAGTCCTCCATCAGCTTCACTGGCTTCCCATTGAAGTCCGGGCCAAATTCAAGGTGTTGATTATCACCTACAAAGCCCTCAACGGCTTGGGACCTGGATACCTGGAGGAACGCCTGCTTCCATATTTGCCCTCCCGCCCCTTGAGATCGGCGGCAGGGGCCCTCCTCTGGGAACCCTCCATGAAAGATATTAGGAGGGTGAGTACCCGGAGGAGGGCCTTCTCTGCAGTGGCGCCCCACCTATGGAATGCGCTCCCCAGAGAGGTCCGCCTGGTGCCATCATTATTTGTTTTTCGGTGCCAGGCTAAGACCTTTTTATTTAAAACTTATTTTAACTGTTAATTTATTGGTTATTTGTAGGATTTTAAATTTTTTAAGCCGAGATGCACCGGGTTTTAATATTTTTATTGTATAATTTTGTTCCTGTTGTAAGCCGCCCTGAAGCTTTGTTGCGATGGGGGCGGCATAAAAATGTTTTAAATAAATAAATAAACCCCCAGGATAGCCACCAGGGGTCTGGCTTCCAGTGGCTGTGGCCAGCAAGTAAGTGAGGGCTTCAATCTTAGAAATGGTGGGTACAACTGGCCGCCTTTATTTTGAAGAGAAAACCAAAGCATTGGCACAGCCCAGATCTGGAACATGATCTCGATCAAGGGCCACCACCAAGTGCCTTCCCAAGAAATCTACGCCCTGGGCTGCCCTGGGAGATTTTCAGCAGAACATGAATTCAGGGGCCTGATCTGCATTAGAAGCAGGTTCCCAAACTGTCAAAACTGACATTATCTGTGTAAGTTGATAGTAGAAACCCCCAGGTGACGAAAATGACAGTGGCCGGTTAAACCACTCTGAAAAGAGAAGAGCGTGGAGAACACGCTGAAGCGCTGACACACAGCTTCCCTTATTATCAAGCCTCCTTTGACAACAGCACGGGAAAAAGCCCCCCTGAGACTGCACTAATTAATCTAGTTAATGAACTCCCCAAAGCTTTCAGAAGTGCACATCACTGCACCTGGCATTTCTATATGCCTTTTAAGTGTTCAGAGCATAAAAGAACGCAAGAAAAGCCCGACATGGGGATGTCATGACCTCTTTCAGAGCTGGGGGAGCAAGGTAAGAGGGCCATGGCCAAAACACCGGGAACACCCGCCTGTTTCCACGCCAAGCTCTTCCCCCCAGCCACTCAAGAGCCATTTCTACCTTTCCGAACGGGGAGAAAACGGCACAAAATCACACGAGGTTTGGTGGTTGGAGAAACCAGATGGGAGCAGAGAGGTGCACAGAGCCATTTAGCCCCCCCCCCCCCACAAATGCGCTCACCAGGATTCAGAGACATGCTGGTTCTCATCCTGGGGGTTATATATCACCAGGTGGACCAGCAGCCCATTGAATGCCTTCTCCTCCATGAATTTGTCCAACCAACTCCCAACGCAGTCTAAATTGGTTCCACGCCCAACATGGACAAAGTCTTCTTCTTTCTGTCCTGCATCTCTCGGCATCCCTGCATCTTGTCCCCTTCCCTTGATATGGACACCATCACACCCTACACAGGGCTGCCACCCCACAGAGCTCTCTCTCTCTCTCTGATTTCTGCTTGGGTGCTGACTGTGCTGACTGCCCATCCGCCATCGTCAATAATAGAACTGCTTCCCAATCAATGCTCCTAAGTTGGCGCCTCCCAGACATTCTGGACTGCGACTCCCATTTCTCACAGTCAGCCCGAGGAAAGGCCAGGGATGATGGGAGTGGTTCTCCAGAGCATCTTGAGGATGACAGCCTGAGGAAGACGGCGCCCACTTATAAGCTTTCGCACCTCCATCAGCATAAGCGAGAGGTCCTGCCTTGAGCAGGAAAAGACATCCGCCAAAGAAAGCAAAAGGAAGTGGGTTGCACGTGTGGCTGAGGGACGAAGGGACAAATGCTTCAGCCCGGGAATGAAGACTGAGGATGAGCTGGAGGACTTGAACCCAGAACATTCAGATCCTCAGTTATTCCACCTCCCCATGAAGATTCCCACTTACTCCCAACCCATTTTGTGGCCTCCAAAAAGCATCACATCTTGGCAGCACTCAGTGCTTTCAAAGAAACATAGGAACAGTCAGAAGGGGCCTCCTGGGCCATCTAGTCTGACCCCCGGCTCCAGCCGGCTCCACTCACGAAATGCCCACCATGTGCATGTCCAGCCTGTCCTTGAACACCCTCACCGATGGGGCCTCGACCACCTCCCGTGGAAGCCCATTCCTGCAAAATCTTGCCCCCCCCCCCCGTTCATGCAGAAGGCAGGCAACTTTCCCATAAATAAACCTAACCAGAGCACAAGCGGGAAGCGGAGGAACCTTTGCCAACAGCGCCCTCAGAAGCTTGGATGCCCCACGTGGGCCAGTCGTGGTGTAGCGTCACCATCTTAGTGAGAACCATGTCCGGGTCTGCTGGTAGGAAGGAAAAGCCTTTACACGGCAGGGCAGGGCAGGGAGAAACACCGCAGGGGCTGAATTCAGCTGTGGAGAAGTCTTGGCCACAGTGGTGGGCAGGGCTATGGACAAAGGGGGTGGGGCAAAGGGCGAAAATCCCCTCCCAGCGTGGCTCGGATCACGGGGAGACTGAACTGCAGTGGCCTTCCAGCCCACGTACGTCAAGGAGTCGTCTGTGACCAGGGCAGCCTTCAAAGGCACAGTCATTTGGGGAAAGGAGACCCTGAGATGCACCGCACAGGATGCGACCGACTCTGGTGCCGCTGTGGATCAACGTTGCCTCCAGTACCAAGCAGGAACAAGTGTGAAAGCAGCCTTCCCCAACTGTGTGCCCCCCAGACCCATTTGGACAGTGACACCCAGAATTCCCAGTCAGTGACCCTGTTAGAAGAGAATTCTGGGAGCCCAAATGCCTCTGAAGGCCGCCAGGGTGGGGAAGCCTGCATAAAAGCATCGGTAGTCCAAAGCCAGCCTGACCCTATGTAAGATCATTTGTATCACACCACAGGTTTCGAGGGAAGAAAAGAAAAAGGAGAGAAAGAAGGCAATGCAGCTGCTAAACATGTACATCACTTTTCTGCATCCAGCCAAAGCAGAGGCTGCCCCCCCTCAACACATCTGCATTTGCATTTGTGGTGCCAAAACCCTGGACTGGCTGGCTGTGTGTGACGGCACAGAATGTTCACAAACATTCCAGCTTCCTACAGACAGAGCTATTGGAACGTCTGCAGCTCAAATTATCTGATGGGAGGGCAAGCAGATATAAAACCTCAGGAGGCCACGTCTCCTGACCTCCTGTCATGTTCCCCCTCCAACTTTCTCCCTGCCACTTTTCCAAGAACTTCTAATTTTGTCTATGGCTCCACACCCACCACTTAATATTGGGTCCCAGATAACACATCCCAGTCCAGCTCATTTTTCTACCATCAGCAACATTCCCATCTGTTTCATCACTTTTGCATCACTGACTTTGCAGAAACTAAGTTTTGCTGGCACAGAAGCTCGGCTTCCGCTTGGCAGGCAGCTCGGACGTCTGTGGCACAGAAATCACGAACGCCCTGGCCAGCTGGGTGAGCACCTCGAGCTGGTAGCTATGACAATCCTTCCTTTTTATCACAGCTAAAGTAACACAGACAGTCCCCCCTTGGTGGTAGGGGGGCTTCTCCCGCACAAGCCCCCTTTCCAAGGAAGCCCACAAAGGCCTTCTGAAAAGCAGCGGGGGCCATCTAACCACCCCACTGCACAACCCCCACGGAAAAGCAAATGGGAACGGAAGGGAAAGACCTTCATCACAGCGGGCAAAGCCCCCGTGGAAAACTCTGCTGAACAAGCCCAGCAGGAATGCAGCAAGCTCGCAGCTCGGAGGAAGAAGCTGGGAGGAGCTTCAGCTGGGTAAAAGAGCACCTGATATGGATTTTTCCTCTACGGGCTCCACACCTTTGCTGCTAGTGATCCAGAGTGCCGCAGAAGGCATTTCTGGAGCGAGCACAACAGGCAGGGGGACCCACGACCCTCCCACCTCCAGCGGGACTTGTGCAGGACAAGATGTTTGGAAGCTCGCATCCACAAAGGCTTTCCCGTGCTTAAGACAAACGCTTTTCTGCCCACTCTTCGGGGTGCGGAGCAAGAACCAAAACTAGAAACTAGCTGACGCGCCTCCTTTGTGTCGCATAGACGCTCGAGCAGCCATGCCCAAAATACAGCAGGATAATGGTGCTGTTCCTGATGCGTTTGGTCCCAGCCCTTTCTACCATCCGACAGAGAGCCCTAACCGCATCGAGAGACACAGACTGCTCTCCTGCCTGGCCCATACCTGGCTCCGTGCCCACCTCGACCACCTCTAGCCTAGCGGCACCTCCGCTCGCGTCTCCTCCCCACCTTTGCCAAGGCTGTCAAAGTGACCTCTTCCAACCTCCCACGGAAAGATTCCGGCTGCGACAGCGGGAAACGCTGCATTTCAGGGATTAGAGTCATCCCTGCAGATACCTGTTGTGAGGGGGATGGCCAGATCCCCCCACAAAGCCCCATTTGGAAGCTGCAGTAATTAATCACTATATACTGGGAACTGGGGTTGTCTTTGTTAGCCCAAAGGAGGCTGCCCCGAACGACGCAGAAGGCTGAAGGGAGGCGCCGGCCAGCTGTCCCGCCTAGGACAGACTTTCTGAAGATGAAGATGGTGGTGGTGGTGGTGGTGATGATGATGATGGCAAAGCGACTGCTGCTGCGCCGCGACTCAGCCGCGCCGCCCCTTGGAGAGAGCCGGGCTTCGTGGCCTTAAACGGAGATGCCTCCCCGCTCGGGGGAAGATCCCTTCCCAGCGCTCGGTGCCATTCGAGCCGGCAGGGCCCCGATCCTTGCAGCGGCGCCCGGGGCACACAGGAAGGCGGCGCGGGGGGCTTCTCACACCGCACGGGGAGGCACGCGGCCCCCCTCCGCCCCCGCGGCGCGGGCTCCTTTGGAGGCGCGGAGGCCCGGATCCGAGCCCCCGGGACCGTCCCCCCGGGCAGCAGCCCGGCCACCGAGTGCGCGCACAGCCGGAACGCGCGCGGCCGTCCGCCCCGACCGCGAGAGCGCCTCGTTTGACCCCGTTTCCAGTATGCAGCCTAATCGATCGACTCCACCGATGCGGAAGAGTAACTTCCCGTCACCCGGTTCCTTCCACAGGGGGCTGCGCGGGGTGGGGAAGTCACTGTCCGTGGGAGAAACCTTGGATGAAAGGCGGAGAGGCTCAGGTGCGGCCACGATCCCTCCTCCCCGCTGCGTGGGGCCGGGTGCGCGCGCAAGCAGCGTGGCAGTTGGCGAGAGCGCTCTGCACGCGCTCAGAGGCACCCTCGGCGCCCCCGAAGAGACGCGGGTGGTGGCGCTGGCGAGCGGAAGCACCGCCCCGCACCCACTCCTCCTGCGGCCGGTGGGGCGGGTGCCGGCAGGGCTGCCCGCGGCGTCCCCCAGGCTCCCCCTCCCCGTGCGCGGCCCGATGCGCTCCCGCCGGATCGCTCACCAGCTGCCTCCGCAGCAGCAGGATGTTGTCCTCCAGGAACTTCTCCTCCAGGCTGCGAGGGGCGGCGGCCGCGGCGCCCTCGCCCGGCGGCGCCTCCGCCGAGCAGCTCCCCGCGAAGGCGGCGGCGGCGGCGGGCGAGGCTGCCAGCAGCCTCTTGACGCGCAGCTCCTGGCGCCGGCGGAGGAACTGCAGCTCGGCCAGCCCGGCGAGGGTGGCCTCCAGGCGCTCGCGGGTGCGCAGCCGCTCCGCCTCCGCCGCCTCGCCCCTGGCGCCCTCGCGCAGCCCGCGGGCATCGGGCTCCCTCGCCGCCGCCGCCGCCGCCGCCGCC